>NW_016812730.1:759415-795475 GCF_001698545.2 Rhinopithecus bieti
AAAAAAAAAAAAAAAAAAAAAAAGAAAAGTAAAAGAAAATGGGTAACACATTGTTAATCAAAGTCTATAGTTTACATTAGGATTCACTCTTGGTATTTATTCTATGGATTTGACAAAAGTATAGTACCATGTATCTTCCATTATAAATACAAAGTTGCATTTATTTTTCTACTTCTTGGTCCATATCACTCTTAAGAAGTAGTCAGAGCTCTTCCTGGTCACAGCTCTTGAGCCCAGTATACCATCTGCCTCCTCCTCCTATTTTAGCCATCTCAAATCTTTTATAGACTCACACAGCCTCAAATGTGTTGGCACTGAATAGGACCTTAGGGATCCAAGGCCAGCTCCATCATTTTACAGATGAGAAAATTGAGCCTCAGAAAGGGAAGTAATTTGCCCAACATCCGGAACGAGTTAATGCAAGGGCTGAGACCAGACCACTGGACTCTTAATCGAGCTCTCCTGCCAATATGCCACACCCCCATTGCTTTGCATTGACATCATTCAACTTTTTAAACATTTTCTTTAACACATTATAAGTCTTCTTTTACTAGATAACATTAACATTTCCTTTAGGAGATGGTAAACTGACCAGGTGTTCTTGCTTTCTTTTTCTTCTCTTTTTCTTACTTAGGGAATCTATTTAGGTTACTCTGTGGGTCTGAATCGGGTCTGTAGAACTGAATTGCTTGGTGAAGTTAGGCTAATATTCAGCTAGAAATTAACCCACGCAAGTTGTGCAGTGATCTGCTCAGATAGTTAGCAATGATGCCCCAAATTCCCAAATCATACAGGGAGCATTGAGATCCAACATTTAGCCTTTCTAAAATGAATTTTAGATAGTCTTTTCCTGGGACATTCTTTTAAGGATTGCTTTGATAGTTATATGGAAAAAAAGGTATAATGCTACTGACTGAAACAGAAGATAGATTAAAAATCTGAAGCGTCATTATATCTTTTAGCAGGCAAGCTCACAAATGGAGTGTTTGCAAATGAAATTTACTGATTGAAATGGGTAAGAAACATTTATAACTTTAGTATCAGAGAATGCTCTGGTATAAAAAGCTAGGCTACCTCTTAGGGAAGTTACATGTTTCAACCTTGAGCAGGGTCATCCAGCCTCTTCCAAGACCACATGGTGGCTGATGCAGAAGGGACAGGTCATTTCCAGCTCACTCACACATTATACCAAGAAGATATTACATTTATTCATCAACTAAAAATAATCAGTAATAACATGTCATTAAAAAATAGCAATGAAACACCAAGCAATAAAGAAAAAGTGATCTTTATGTTCAACGCATAAGACACGATAAAAGTCATAAATTGCTAAACTTATGTAGTAGCCATTAAAAAAATTATCTGTCACAGCAGAAACCAATTTTTCACCATGCAAAATGTGACATCATCTCTAAAGGCCCCTGCTATGAGAGACATTTGCCAGTATTGTGGGTGTATTCTTAAAGGCTAATTAAAAATTTTCGGCCCTTAGATTTCAACACTACAGTTTTGCTACAGCAAAGTGAGATGGGGAAACTTAAGTCTGATGGGCTATGCCAGATGCCAAGGGTCAAAATTCCAGGCTCTCTTATAATCCAGTTGACACATACAATATTTATTACAGAGCAGCAGGAGTTCGTTATTTCATCAATAGGCTGAGAGATTAGATGATTTTTTTTTTCAATTGAATAACTGGTCTACAATAATGGAATTCTATATCAGGTGTGGAATAAGCCAGTGGTCTGTTCTTTTATACCTCCAGTTAGTGCAGTAAACAAGGTGCCAGAATGATGGGCTGAACAGGATGGAAAGAGCATGCCTTTTAATGGTTTCCAATAGTGGTTTTGATAGTTACTTGAGATCATAAAGCAAACATTAAAAGGGCTACCCTTGCCAGATTTCGTGTGCTTAGGTGACTAGAATGTATAGCTGTGGCAAAGAAAAAAAAAATTAAGGCACCTGTAAAGGGGTGGCTCTGTTTCTTTCTTCAGAGTAATGTTAACATTTTCTCCATATTTCCTGAATAATTTGCCCTTAAAAAGCTAGGAACGTTGACTCCTACAAATACAATTGGAGTGGATGCTGTGTATAAATTCAGGATGCCCTGGTACCTTCAGACTCTCCCAAAAAGCAGGGGAGATACTAAAAATATTTAACAGCTAGTAAGATACAAAATGACCAATCAAATTGAATCCTAGCCAGGATGCTTTACCTGCAGGCAGAATGTAAGCCCTGCCAGGCCTTCTGTTGAGACATCTTGGGATTTGGCGGTCTTCATCTCTGAACCCACCGACGTTGGGAGAATGCTCAGATGACTCTGAATCTGGGAATTGCCCCAGAGTTGCATGTTCATTTCCTGCATATTTTTGTGTTATGGGTTAAAAAAGCATGAATGGCATGGCATGTTAGTAAGAACTCTGGATGAAATGGCCAAAAAATTTGCATTCATGTCCCAACTCTGCTACTTGCCAACTGCATGACTGTGGATAGTACACATGCTCTCCCACTTAACTATAGAATGAAGGAATTGGATGAAAATTCTCTTTTGCTCCGCGGTTCATTTCAGCTTCACACTCATGCCTGCTCGGAGATAATTAATAAAACCTTCCAGCTTTCTGAATTGTGAAAGTGCATGCTCTCCTGCCAGTGGAAATTTCTGATTATTACACAGTGTCACCCCAGAGATGGACTTGCTTTACCTTCATGAGATCCATATTTCTGCTGGGTGAGTACTATTAGTTAACAAATTTGTCAAGTGTTCAGTGTTCTCTTCTATCTTACAATCTTCCATATCATGTCCCATGAAATTGGTACAGTTTCTTAAGTGGGAAACATTAAATGTCTAGGCTTTAGACCATGTCTCTGAAGGAGAAATGCCACATGGGCAGAAAGTTTTGAAGCAAGTGTACTGGAGTGAATTGTTGATCTCCTTCCTGTACTGCCAACCTTATTATGCACATTTTGGAAGAGGAATCAGTTGACTAATTATGTCACTTTTTTTGTGTTTTTTTTTTTTTTTTTGAGACTGAGTCTCGCTCTGTCACCCAGGCTGGAGTGCTGTGGCCAGATCTCAGCTCACTGCAAGATCCGCCTCCCGGGTTCACGCCATTCTCCTGCCTCAGCCTCCCGGGTAGCTGGGACTACAGGCGCCGCCAACTCGTCCGGCTAGTTTTTTGTAGTTTTAGTAGAGACGGGGTTTCACCGTGTTAGCCAGGATGGTCTCGATCTCCTGACCTCGTGATCCGCCCGTCTCGGCCTCCCAAAGTGCTGGGATTACAGGCTTGAGCCACCACGCCTGGCTACTTTCTTGTGTTTCTTAAAAGTCATTGAGTACAAAAGAACTGGTCTGGATCTATCCATTACTCTAAGCAGTGGTAAGCAAAGACTTCTATCTACATCTACTTATAGTCTCTGCCCAATTGCCCTGATGGCCAGCCCTGCTCCAACCCTGCTCCACCAACCCTGCTCCTCCTTGCCACTGCTTTTTACTGAGGGTTAAAAATGTCCATTGCCTGACAATTGTAGTGAGGAAGAAAAACTGTTCCTGCCTTCGTCACATGTGGGTAGGTGGACAGGGGTTTGCTTGCCAAGTCCAAATCTTTGTGTGGGGTAAATTACTTCTTACACTGATCGTAAAATAAGCATCTGACATTTCCTGCAAATGCTCTATTTCTTAATACAGAGTTAACCTGCCAAAAACATTGTGTTTATAATCTAAATATTTGGATCATAAGCCAAAAGGGTGGGGGAGTCTGTCTTCCTCCATATTTTGCACAGTGATGTGTCCAAAAATGTTAATTATGATAATAATAAATAATCAAAAAAGAATATGTTGGGGGGAAAGTGTGAGGAGTCAGGAATGCTAAATTGCATTATTTATGAGAATTATTTACAGGAGAAAAATGAAAAGATGCCTTTGGATTGCCCATCCCACTGCAGACTAGGAAGTTTTTGTACCCACAAGACATGCTTCATTCTGGGACAGGTGAAAGTGTTGTAAAGACTGATGCCAGAGTATTGGCTGGAACACCACTCACAAGGTGTGAAGCTTCCTGAGGGTCTAGTGGGGATTATGTTTTGTCTGGGAACAGGTTGAAAACCCAGAGCACTGTCTCTGGAGTCAGACAGACTTGGGTTTGGGTCAAGATTCTAACAGTTCTAAGTGGCCTCTCCTACTCATTTCCTCATCTCTGTTACAGGGCTAGTAAAGGCTTCTGTATCAAAGGGCTCATATGAGCGTTGAATGAGATTGTATGTGGAAAGTACTTGGCATGATACTTGCATGCAGAAGTACTCAACAAATGTAATGATGGTGGCGAGGATCACTGGAATCTCCCTCCTTTAATTGACAGCTGCGCTGGGCCTTCCCTGATGCTCAGGACCCGGTGCCCGGGGCATGCCTTCTGTTGTACCTTCACTCCTGCAGAGGCATGCCGGCTTCTTTCGTGGACCATATGTCTCTTTTTCTGAGACAGCCTCAGCTTCTAATATTCTGATCCATTGTTTCCGTAAATCAGTGAAATAACAGAGAAGTCCAGTATTTGATATATAGTAACTGAATGACTCAGGTCAATAATACAATAAAAACATGTGTCACCAAAAAATGAGTCACAGGCTGAAGAATTTATGCATTAATGAGGACACAGGTGTGCATGCTAGCCCATATTCCATACAATTACATGTGTGAATGTGCTGTTGTTTTAGCTGTAAAGGTGAAGAATGTTATACTTTAAAATCTTGCCACATTAGGGGCACTGCAGAGGCGATGGACTGTAATTGGGGGGAGAAACAGTGACTATTCCTACTATGAACTTGGGGAATTTAAAATAAGTTTGAAATTGTTTCAGAGGGTCAGAATTATTTTCCTTAAAATTTTAATTTAATGTTATTTTAACATCAAAACAAATGTAGAATGATTGCTAAAATTTGGTTGGATAAGACATTTTGTAAGAATTCACAAAATCAGACCAAATTTAATCTTGAAACTATGTCTAGACTTTTTATTTGGAAATTATGATTAACATATTGCTAATCAAAATTCCTGAAGCAGAGGCCTTTGTCTATACTGAAGACTTAAAGGAGAGTGAGATGTATTTATCTGAGATGATAGCCACAAAGCCCATGTGACTTGCATTTGATAGAATGATAATGGAGTAGCATTCTTAAGCCTGTGATTAATTGCAACAGGCTTTGGAAAGCTACTTGAAAAACTATGCTTTGTTTATAGTATTTATTTCTTTGATTCAAGAATTGTTCCAATTGCAAAACTCTCCTAGGGCACATGTTCAAATGATTAATATATTATTTATATGGAAAATAACCTAGAATAACAACTAAACTAAAAGCAAATAGTTGCCTTAGTACCAACCTATGGCACAAGAACAACTAGGATAAAAAGAAGATGCGATCCCCTTCTTAGCTTTATGTTCATACATGGTGAGGTATCCTCAGAATTTTGTATTATGGTACCCCTCTGGGGGCTGAGATAGAAAGTTCCCTAATGATGGAGACTAACAATCTTTAGTAGCAATGGAAGAGACTGGGCGTTTTATACATATATGGTCATGATTTGGAAACTTGTGAGGAAGGCCAAAGTGGATTGGGTGTGGTCTCAGTGTAGCACAATGGAATCTGGTGGCTTAAACCTAGCTGTCCACATTTCACTATCTGAAGAGCAGAAAATGTGTTAACAGAAGCCTGGTGAGTGGAGGAGACTGAAGATGGAGAGAGAGGCTGGACCTCAACATGAGCAGTTGGAGCCATTTGGCAACATTAGGCTGTGACCGCTTGGAGAGCCGAAAGGTAAGATCTTCTGATTAGCTTCTCTTTTTCCGAGTTCATGTTTGCAAAGCACTTTCTAACTATGAAAGTTTCCTATTTAAGTTTTCAAATAGGGAGAATCTGCACTGACCAATGTTTGGTGTATTCATCAACTTGGTTTTAGTTGTCAGTGTAAATTAACTCACCATCTGGGTAGAGGGGAGAATGAAATGACTTACTCTGTGCCAAGGAGAAACAGAGTGAAAAACAGACCTCAGAAGGCTTGAAACTCAGGCCTGCTCTATCACTTTCTCTATCTGTAACTTGCTTTCATTAGCTTGTAGAAGCTTGAGAGACGCACAGACACATCTTGCAACATTTTCTGGCTTCTCGATGTGCAAACGTTTATGTGACTGTGGGAGCCATGCGGGTATGCATGCTGGGACACCCCCCATCTCCTCCTCCCTGGCAGTGTCCCTGCTCTCTTTAGATCCTCATGAGGTGACTCGGTTCCCATCCATGGATGCTGTGTGCAGAAGTGGGCCACTGGCCCTGGGCTCCACAGCTGGCTTTGAGCTCTGATCTCTGCATTCATTTCACTCTGTAATCTCAGTCCCAGCAGACCTCTCATCTTCCTGGGTGATTGAGTGTAGATTCTAGTTTTATTCTTTTAACACTTTTATTTACTGATGAAGGAAATTCCTAATTTATTTTCTATTGGGAAAAAATATGGACAAACCCTATAAAACCAGAAGATTGGCAACTACTGCCATTTTGAATCCCAGTTCTACAGAGTTTGGAGAATTATTAAATTTTTTCTAGTTAAAAGAGACCTTAGAGATCTTCTAGGCCAATGAGAACAAAAAGAAATACATTTTATGTTGCAAAATGCACACACATCCACCCACCAACACAAACAAATATTCGTGCACATACACACAACTGAAATAATTTTTTTTTTTTTTTTTTTTTAAGATGGAGTCTTGCTCTGTCGCCTAGGCTGGAGTGCCATGGCAGGATGTCGGCTCACTGCAAGCTCTGCCTCCCGAGTTCACGCCATTCTCCCACCTCAGCCTCCTGAGCAGCTGGGACTACAGGAGCACACCACCACACCTGGCTAGTTTTGTTTTTGTATTTTTAGTGGAGATGGGGTTTCACTGTGTTAGCCAGGATGGTCTCGATCTCCTGACCTCGTGATCCGCCTGCCTCAGCCTCCCAAAGTGCTGGGATTACAGGTGTGAGCCACTGTACCTGGCCAATCAAAGTTTTTAATGAAATAAACTGCTTACTGCATGGGGTTTATATTGATATTTTCTGTTCTATTTTGTGAAAACGACTACTGGTCACTAAACAATTAAGTTGGTTTTAGAGTCACCTAATTGTGTGTGCTGGGGGTGGACTTGCTGTGTTTAACCCTTAACCTCTGCTTGAGTCCATCTCCTAATTCCTCTCTTCTTCCAGTTGTAGGAGCAGGGACCAAATGGGACTTATCCACCTTATTGTCACTGAACTGGGGCGTTATGATGACTCATGCAGAAGGTACACAAAGTAAGCTAGGAAGGCTGGCATGAAAACAGAGAAATGGAGTAAGTGCCTGAGAGGAGAAACAAACTTGGTAGGCAGTAATGCAGCCTCAGGCAGGGCTGGCAAGAATGTTTCCAGCATCCTTTAGAGATCTTCAATGCTGTCAGTTTTCTACATGTCATTGAGCTCCAATTCCCTTATCCTGGGCACAGTAGAGCCTCCTCTGAGAGAAACTAATGTTGCTAACTGAAGGTCATGGCCAAAATCATGGTGTGCACACACCCCCAGGGTCACATTCTTTCTGATTCAGTGATAATTATACTAAAATAATAATAGAAATAACTTCTTTCTTTCCTTCTTTCTTTCTTTCTTTCTTTCTTTCTTTCTTTCTTTCTTTCTTTCTCTCTCTCTCTCTCTCTTTCTTTCTCTCTCTGTCTCTCTCTTTCTTCTTTCTCTTCTCTTCTCTTCTCTTCTCTGCTCTGCTCTGCTCTGCTCTGCTCTGCTCTGCTCTCCTCTGCTCTCCTCTCCTCTCCTCTCCTCTCCTCTCCTCTCCTCTTTTCTTTTCTGACTGAGTCTCACTCTGTGCCCAGGCTGGAGTGCAGTGGCATGATCTCGGCTCACTGCAAGCTCCACCTCCCGAGTTCACGCCATTCTCCTGCCTCAGCCTCCTGAGTAGCTGGAACTACAGGCACCCACCACCATGCCCGGCTAATTTTTTTTTTTTTTTGTATTTTTAGTAGAGACGGGGTTTCACTGTGTTACCCAGGATGGTCTTGATCTCCTGACCTCGTGATCCGCCTGCCTCGGCCTCCCAAAATGCTGGGATTACAGGCATGACATCATTTCTTAGTGATTATTATATGCCAGCATGTTATGTACATTATCTTATTTAATTTTTGGATGAATCTTATGAAGTAGGCAATATTTCACTCATATTACAAATGAAGAAATGAATACTTGTGGCAGGGTCTGGTGGCTCACACCTGTAATCTCAGCACTTTGAGAGGCTGAGACAGGTGGATCACCTGAGGTCAGGAGTTTGAGATCAGCCTGGCAACATGAAACCCCATCTCTACCAAAAATACAAAAATTAGCCAGGTGTGGCGGCACACACCTGTAGTCCCAGCTACTCGGGAGGCTGAGACAGGAGAATCCCTTAAACCTGGGAGGCGGAGGTTGCAGTGAGTCAAGATCATGCCATTGCACTCCAGCCTGGGCAACAGAGTGAGACTCCCATCTAAAAAAAAAAAAAAAAAAAAAAGGAGACTTGCAAAGATTAGATAAGTGATTTGCTGAGTGTCACACAACTAGTAAGGGGCAGAGGTAGGATTTGAACTTCAGTCTGCCTCCTCTGTTGTGTCTATTCAACCACAATACATACATTGTATTGTGTATGCATGAAAGTGTTCAGATGACCTTTAGATTTGAGGGAACAATTTCATTGGGAAGTTGTACCTCTCCTCATTGCAGAATTGCCAGTGTTTTCTGGAGATCTGCTGCCAAAATGGATTTTTATATCCTGCTGTTCCAGAGACATGCAAAGAAACCAGACTAAATGTTAATAACCTTTCTTTCAAAGAATGTTTTCTGAAGATAGTAGAGAAAGTTTAAAATTCTCCCAATAGAAAACACTGGTATTTCTTTTCTTTTTTTCTTTTTTTTTTGAGACGGAGTCTCGCTCTGTCGCCAGGCTGGAGTGCAGTGGCATGATACCAGCTCACTGCAACCCCCGACTCCCTGGTTCAAGTGATTCTCCTGCCTCAGCCTCCTGAGTAGCTGGGATTACTGGCACCCACCACCACAGCCAGCTAATTTTGTAGTTTTAGTAGAGACGGGGTTTCACCGTGTTAGCCAGGATGGTCTCGATCTCCTGACCTCGTGATCCACCCGCCTCAGCCTCCCAGAGTGTTGGAATTACAGGCGTGAGCCACCGTGCCTGGTGACACTGGTATTTCTATGCATATGCTACCAGCAAAGACTAGACACAAGCTAATGTTTATAGGGGGCAAAAATCCATGTGTTATATGTATGCTTGCACTTCTATTTTCAGAAGATTCTATGGGAGAAAGTTCTTTAGTAAATGAAATCAAAATGTAAACAAAACCTAGCTTGCATGTTGGAAAATGTAAAATGGGAAATTAAAACATAATTGTGAAAGGCAGGCAGACTTTTATTTACTTAGTACCATATTATAATGACTGTGATTTAGGCCACGGGCTTTACTTGAATAAAACAAAACCTTGGGATTATAAGTATAAATGTGAGTCCAATGCTTTAATTTGCTAATTATGCTTCCTGGTGATAGAGTGAGGCTTATCATCTGTGTGGGTGGTGTTTTATTATGTAATTTTGTTAGCATGAGAAGAAGAGGCTATAAAAATGGTGCAGTATTCCCACTTAATACACATATTTTTTAAGCCTGAAGTTAGTAATTATGAATAAAATTAAAATCCATTGCATATTAGTTGTAGAAAATAATATATAAACTTAATTACATCTTCTAGGTAGCAATTATTTATTCTACACTAGTCATCACTAGAGAAACAAAATACGTGACAAAGTATTTGAAAAGGATAGGAGGAGAACCATAGGGCTGTAGAGCTGGGATATAGTATCTTAAAGATGACATTGTTGTTTTTTGGACAGGAAAATAGAGGCCGAGAGTGCTTGGGTAGCATGCGTAGGTCACACAGTGAGCAGTGGCACAGCCCAGGGTAGAGAAGCCATGACTCCTTATTGCCCAGGCTGGCGAGTTCTTCAGTGAGTTGTTATTCAGTGCAACAGTTAGCTTGGGCAGACTCTGGACCAGAAAGCAGGAAAGGGCCTTGATAATAGCAATCGAGAGAGCAAAAAGCCAACTCGCAAGTCTTTCCTAAAGGAATAACAAAACATTTTTTCCCTCAGTGTTTCGGTTTACATGTCCTGTGGCACTACATGAATATAATTTATTTAGGAAACTGAGAGGGTTTTCTTATGCAACGTATCATAATAATGTCCATCAGTCTCATGAATGAACTGTGAAAGGATCGCTGACCTCAGGACAGCTTGGCAGTAAGCACCATTAAGCACCCAAATTCTTTATAGAGTTATGCACACCAGCCTGGAGTGAAAATAAGATTCTCTCCAAGTTAATGACCTTTTTGTGAATAAACAGAATCTCTGACAGTGATCCTCAGCACATGGTTTTCAAGACACCTGAGCCACTTGTTTTTGAAATAGAGCGACATGCTGAAAGCCTAAGGGAAAAATAGCACTTAAAACATAAAAACACAGCAATTCCTATTGAGCAATCCGTTTCCATTGGCCGACCGGAGCTGGAACCATATGTATGAATGGCCGACAACACGGGCATGGGGTTGTGAAGGATGAGATACTGAATACAAGTGACTCTGAAATAAACCAAAGATGAGAATCCCAAGTCAATCATTGTCCTTCCAAGGAACCCGAACTTTAAAATTCCCACTACCGTTTTTTCTCTTTTCCATAAACACCATATAATATTAGCTACCCTTTATCAAATAGCCTTCACTGTGGGCTAGATGATGTGCCATGTGCAGTACCCTAAGTGGGTTTTGCAGAGACTCTCTGAAGAGTCCTTATTACCCCCATTTTACAGATGAGGTTTGCTGCTACATCATACAGCTCACATATAAACCTAGGTAGGTTGGACAACAAAATCATCCTCTTTGTGGCCAAATTAAAGTAGCATTATTGCTATTATTATTCTCTTCTAGGAATAATCCATTTTAAAATCAGGTGAATAAGTGTTTTCCCCGACATTAGATCACCAGCTAAGTGAGTAGCGGAGGAACTGATGGACTTGGGAAATCTAATATCAATTCCAGACCGTTTAACCCACAGTTAAAAAATATTGAGAATCAGACAGCAACCTTTCTTTGGTCATTTGGATGCAAGTACTGTTATTTTATAATAAAATGTTTATGTGTTTTTTTAATATCAGAAATGTGCTTAATTATTTGGTAGGTTCTGACTACTGGATGACGTAGTGGCTCTTCAGCTGGTAAAGACTGATTATCTCTAGTTTATAGCACTAGGGCTTAATTAATTTGCACATTGCACACAGAATTTGGAGAAGAAAATTCTTAAAAGTTAATGGGCTAGTTTTATATTTAGTCAATATATCTTTAGTGCAACTCTGGGCAACAACATCTCATGTTATATAGCTTAGTGCAATAATAATAGTAAAAGAGAGGTTGTTGATGGCTATAACTAGGGTTTACATTCTGGCTTAAAGCTTTTGCTTTCTGTTGCTTTATATTAAGTCTGTTGTTAATGGGTGGGAAGGATTTTGCAGGCCTGGATGCGGGTGGAGGTTCAAGTAAGGACACCGGCAAAGCAGGTGACTAGAATCTGATTGAGAAGTTTGGTATTGGAGTCTGTCCTGAGTTCAGATTCTGAGTTTGCCACTTTTTAAAGCTATTTAATCTTGAACAATTCAACCTATCTGTGCTACAGTTTCCACATCTGTAAAATGGGAACTATAATACTTACATGGTAAGATTGTTGTAAAAATTGAATGTCTCAGCTTTGCCCAATGCAAGAGGGCAGTGAATGGTAGCCACTATCGGGAGGTGCTCATGTAAAAGACTTGGAACCTGGTTCCTCAAAGTGAGGACCTGCCCTGACCTGCTCCAACTCTCCGAAAAGCAGAAAAGCCTGGCAAAGAGCCCACTGTTGTTCTTAGGCAGGCCTCCTGCCCTACTTTGCACTGAGCTCGTCGCTCGGGCTGTAGTCACCCGGGTCACAAGGAAATATGTAGATGGTAAGTCCCAGAGTCAAGTACAGATTTTTCCATTTTCATAACAACTTGTATTGTATTGGGCACAGAGTGGTTGTATGGTAAATCTGTATTGCTTTTATGTATAATGTGCAGGGCGGAGCTTCTTTCCCTTGGCTATGAGTTGAGAATGGTAATAGGTAGATGAGTCTGCATGATAAAAAATATGGGCATGTGGAGAGGAACAAAAGGAATGGGTCTTTCTAAGAGCAAGTATGAGAAATAAGATTTTCCTACAAACCCAATGCTGCTATAAAAAGAACAAAAGTCAACCCAGTAAACATCTTACTAATTTAACAAACACTGATTTGCTACTCGTGGAAATGCGCTTTGGACTGAGCTGTAGTGCACAGTGAGCCTCTTCAGGAGAACCATGCATTTTGTGCCGTTTTTGAAGCATTTTCATAGTAAAACTGGGTTAATTGCACATCATTTTTATTCATTTCTTTATACTTGGCAACACCCAACTAAGATAATTTGAGTTAGTGGATGCAGGATATTAGGAACTTCTGAAACTAGTTTTCTTTAGACTACTAAAAAAATTTATATTCACGTAGTTTGGGGTCCTTCTGTCAAAAATGGACAGAGCCTGAAGTGTATTACTTTAACACACTTATGTGTAAAAGCAAAGCTACAAACATCTATGGAGTAAAGCTGGTCAACTGGGCTGAGGCCAGTCCATTTTTCAAGCTTTTGTAAAGATTACTTCAGGTGACAATTTTTATCAAAAACATGTTTTGTTTTGATGAACAGTAGCGATAGACTTGTAGACAAACTGAAATTCAAATGCTTATTCATACTTCAGTAAAGCCCCTTGATAGGTTATGATTTTCTTCTTGAGAATAGATTTCTTTACTATGAAATACTGAGTACTTCCTGTTTTAGGTCAAATTGTAACTACTGTGAAATGATCTATTAGAAAAATTTGGGTCCTTCTAGTGCCAAAGGAAAGAAATGCACGATTAAATACACTCAGATATAGAAAGCAACTGAAAGACAAAGGAGAAGAGAGTAAATAGAGAAGAGGCTTATGGTCCTGATGTTTTATTTTTGAAGTATAAGAAAATGACACTTGAGATTTGAATGTGGTTTTGTCTGAGCTCAATCTAAGATTTTACTTATTTCTATGTAACACGTCATCATTAGTTTCAGCTGACCTCATTGCCACATGCATGGCTGAAGGCTTGTGGAAAGAAATCACAGGCATTTCCAGAAAAAGTGGCCTCACTGCAGAAGCACAGAAGCAAGGAGACCGAGGAAGGCTTCAGGGCTGAGAAGCGAAGTTAATGGAATGAATTCCTGCAGAAAGCCACAATGTGCTGTAAACAGGGCCAGACTTGCAGTGGCACCTGAGCAATGAACAAAGGCAAATGGGTTGGGAGACTGTGGTTGAGCCCTTTCCTTGGGCAAATCTGTTCCTTTCTCAACGCCTCAGTCTCCTTTTGACTCATTGTGGCAGTTGGACATAGCTGATGTCTAAGTTTTCTCTCTCAATGCTATGGTTCTGGGTGACCAGACCAAGAGCAGACCCTATTTCTGTTACGCAAGATCAGAGCTCAGGATCCTGCACTACCATCTGCTGTGGCTATGAACCCTGAGTCTGCAAAGAAAAGAGATGGGTGGAGAAGTTGCATAACTATGAGCAAAATTGCAGGTTAGATCTCACCCCTGTTCAGGAAATGGAAGGGTTTCATTTTATCTTCTTACATAATGGTATTAGCTAAAAATGAATTTATTATAAATAATAAAGCAGTCAACATCTATTGAGTGGTTATGATAAGCCAAGTGTGATACTAAGGATTTTTCATGCACTGTCTCATTTACTTCTCACAATAACCCTTTGAAGGAAGTGCTAGCATCATTCCCATTTTTATAGACAGATAAAATTGGAAGCCCAGAGACAGAGAATAAGCAGCCTCGGTTTCCTAGACCGATAATGGCAGAACTTGGATTCAGATCCAGTTTGACTGCAGAGCCTGGGCTTATTTATTTATTTATTTATTTATTTATTTTTTATTTTGAAGTGAGGGCTGCACTCTGTCACCGAGGTTGGAGTGCAGTGGCACCATCATGGCTCACTGCAGCCCTGACCGCCTGCTCAAATGATCATTCAGCCTCAACCTCCTATGTAGCTGGGGCCGCAGACGTGTGCCACCAAGCCAGGCTAATTGTTGTATTTTTTGTAGAGATGGGATTTCACTATGTTGCTTGACCTCAAACTCCTGGTCTCAAGCGATCCTCCCACCTTGGTCTCCCAAAGTGCTGAGATTACAGGCGTGAGCCACTGCAGCTGGCCTATACCATCTTTTAAAGTCTCATGGCCCAACAGGATGCAAGTTAAATACATACTGATACAATCACCTGGTGCAATTTTATTTTTGGAAAAACAATGGATGCTCACAGGCGAATAGAAATATTCACTGGGGCCGGGTGGGCTGGCTCATGCATGTAATGCCAGCACTTTGGGAGGCTGAGGCAGGTGGATCACCCGAGGTCGGGAGTTTGAGACCAGCCTGGCCAACATGGTGAAACCCCATCTATACTAAAACTGCAACAATTAGCTAGGCGTGGTGGTGCGTGCCTGTAATCCCAGCTACTCGGGAGGCTGAGGCAGGAGAATTGCTTGAACCCAGGAGGCGGAGGTTGCAGTGAGCCGAGATTGCACCATCGCACTCCAGCCTGGGTGACAAAGCAAAAACTCCATCTCAGAAAACAAAACAAAACAACAACAAAACAAAACAAAATAAGAAATTTTCATTGGATGGTAGGATTATGGGTGGTAACCTTTTTTTTTCTCTTCCTTGGTGTTCCTTTAATGCTGTCTGTGTAATGAGAAACAAAATAATAATTTAAAAAACCCAAGGAAATGGATTTCTTCTTTGATGTACTCCTTTTAAGAATTTGGTTTCCAGTAAGCCACGTTCTTCTGAGGAAGGGCAGAGAACTTTGAGTTACGTGTAGCAGACGCTTATTGTGCGGAGGCTTTATGTCTGAGATGGGCTAATTCATGTTTCTCAACAGCCCCCGTGTGCCAGGCTTTGTATGTATAAGAAAAGGGGATGCAGTGTTTGGATTACTCTGCCTGGGTTACTCCTTGTGTAAGCAGTATGGATATTTCTGACTGTCCTTTTGATTCTAGTTGAAGCTGCTTGCCACAGGCATCTCTTAGTAGATTGCTTTGTGATTTATGCAGGTCTAAAGGAGACCAAGGATCATTTATCTTCAAACCGGGAGAGATGAAAGCGGCTCGGTAGTAAAATTTCCTGTGGAGTTAGATGAGAGCATCAAAGGGAAGAAAATGTCATTGTTTCATGAAAAACTAGGAAACGTGAGTCAGTTTCTAATGTCGCAGATATTTTCCTGTGAAGAGTTCATAGTTTTTGAAAAATCTCCACTAAAGGATAAAAACAACTGAGCAGGGAATTGGTGTGATTGAAACGCTACTGCCACAAAACATGGCCTTTTCCAGGAGGTTAAGATGAAAATAAAGGATAAAGTGGTGAAAATCTTAAGCTGAGTTAAGCCATCTGTAATTATTTTTTCCCATGATTAAATCTAATTTTCTGCCGTTACTTAAATATTTGCACATTATTCTTCTCATTCTTTCCTTAAGGAAACGAGTTCCTCAAAATGGATGTTTCTCTAGCCTGGTTATCTTCTGTTTGTTCACATTCCTCATACTCCCGGCTTTGTATTCATTGACAGCCTCTGTAAAAATGATGCTACCCCAACTGTTTGATGCTCTGCGCTAATTTGTACCATGGTTACTGTGTTTGGTATGTTGTAAGAACCCTATTCTTTTTAAATGTGTTCCACAGATTTAGAGATATTTAAAACACTGTGATGCCCAGAGGAAAAAAAAATTGTTGTAATCAAGCCATTTGTCACTGTGCATAGGAATATAAGATTTCCACCAGACAGAAAAGATATTATGGGTTTCTCTCTGGCTACTGTACATGCCATAAGTAAAACAATGATGCATGAAGTTGAACTGACTGCCAAAAATAGATCAGGAAGAAAAATTTCTCCCATGACAACTGGCTGTGATCCTAGGGATTTTCCCTTTTACGCTGCAATCTTGAATAGGACTTTATCTTTTCTCTCACTTTCCTTTTCTTTCTTTCCTGTCCTCTCCCTCCTTCCCTCTCTCTGTCCTTTCTTCCTTCCCTTTCTTCCTCTTTCCTTCTTCCTTCCTTTCTTTCTCTTCTTTCCTTCTCTCCCTTTTTCTAAACACACTGTGATTTTGCCTTGAAATTCTCAGCAAAGTAGTAGCAAACGAAAACGTGGTACTAATCAAGTTAGTTTGAATGCAGAACCACTGCAGTGGCTTTCTATTGGAAACATGTTCTCCTCACTCCTAGTTCTCAGACCTTCATTCCTGACTCAGAAGAGCCTGGTAAACCTGGGGTGATGTCATTTCAGTCCTGAGGTAATGCTGTTACTCAAGACATATTATTAAGCAATTAGGTAGAGAAAGGAGTTCCTTTGAATGAATATACTTTATGCAGAAATATGATTCCTCCACAATCAGAGGCCCACACCTAAACCCAGACATTAAGAACATCAAAAGAACATCACCACCATCACCACCAAAAACTCAGATAAAAAATTTAAAATTCCTCGGAGCATCAATACTGGGCCACTTGAACTGTGTAGTCCACACAACTGTCATTTATAAATATTTGGAGAGTCTAAAAGTTGAAACCATCTGGCATTGTACAACCGACAGTGGAAATGTCGGAGTCTGGGGACAGTATGGTGTATGGGTTCCCGCAAGCAAGAGAATTGGGCTAGAATCTGAATTTTAACACTTAGCATATGTTAACTTTGGGCAGGTTAGTCAGCTTTTTCCAGTTTCAAGTTCCTCATCTGTAAAACCCTTCATCGCTTTTCTGAAGCCATAAGGGAGTTATAATTAGCATGCCTCCACTGGCTGTCTTTTCCTGCTATTCATCTTTCTTAACATTTATACCTTATCTTCTCGTTAAGATGGCGGGAGCCTGTGGCTTTGTGCACTCAAAGTCTCTATCATGGTTCTTTTTTCCTAGATACACAGCATGAAAGCAGTAGATGAGAGAGAATGGTTTTCAGGAGTTTTCAATTGAGTTTGAAACCTGTCAAACTGATTAAAAATTGCATGTTATTTGTACAGCATCCATATATTTTATCAGTCGATTAATGAGGTACTAGAGTAATGTGTTGGTTATCTCCAATGTCTTAGAATTTAGTATGTAGTACATTTGATGTATAACTGAGATATAATGTTTTATTTATTTATTTATTTTATTTTTTGATGTGCAATAGATTTCTTGAATTTATTTTTCCTATTTAACCGAAATTTTCTTTTCTCTCTCTCTCCTTCCTTCCTTCCTTCCTTCCTTCCTTCCTTCCTTCCTTCCTTCCTCCCTTCCTTCCTCCCTCCCTCCCTCTCTTTCTTTCTTTCCTTTTTTTCTTATTATACTTTAAGTTCTAGGGTACATGTGCACAGTGTGTATTTATTTATTTTTTTTGAGACAGTGTCTCTCTCTGTCACCCAGATTGGAGTGCAGTAGTGCGATCTTGGCTCACTGCAACCTCCACCTACTGGGTTCAAGCGATTCTCCTGTCTCAGCCTCCAGCCTCCTGGGTTTAAGTGATTCTCCTGCCTCAGCCTCCTGAGTAGCTGACGTACAGGCTTGTGTCACCACGCCTGGCTAATTTTTGTGTTTTTGGTAGAGACGAGTTTTCACCATGTTGGCCAGGCTGGTCTTGAACTCCTGGGCTCAAGTGATAAACCTGCCTTGGCCTCCCAAAGTGCTTGGATTGCCTGGCTGATTTGTTGTTGTTGTTGTTGTTTTTTGTTTTTTTTTTGAGATGGAGTCTTGTTCTGTCACCCAGGCTGGAGTGCAGTGATGCAATCTTGTCTCACTGCAACCTCCACCTCCTGGGTTCAAGCGATTCTCCTTCCTCAGCCTCCCGAGTAGCTGGGACTACAGGCGCGTGCCACCACGCCTGGCTAATTTTTTGTATTTTTAGTAGAGATGGGGTTTCACCATGTTGGTCAGGATGATCTTGATCTCTTGACCTTGTGATTTGCCCACCTTGGCCTCCCAAAGTGGTGAGATTACAGGCGTGAGCCACCACACTTGGCTGTTATAGTTTTAAAAGGTTAAAAATTATATATAGAAAGAGAAGCCATAATCCAGTGTTTTTTGGAGGACAAAGTGTACCTTTTTTGAAATACAAATTGAGATCTGTAAATCCAGATCAACCCCATTTACAGATGAGGAAACTGAGATTCAAAGAATGATTTGAAAAAAGACATTTGGTTGATCAACTGTGGGGGACAAGTACACATGCTGCCCAGAGAGCCTTTCAAGGAAGAACTTGCAGTGTAGCTGCGGGGAGCGGGGGCAGCCCCACTGCCAGCTCTCAGCATCTTCGGGGTCTGTCCCAGCTGGAGAGTTGCTACCACTGAGGTATCTCCTTTCCTAAGGGAGCCAGCATCTGCGGACCAGATGAGCCATGGGTGAAAAGGCCTGGCCACGGGGCCCACTGTGGGACAGTTTGATGGAATAGAGTTTTGAATTTGATGGGTAATACTTGTTCCAGTGCTCCCTAAATTCTGCTGGATATTTTGTCCGGCTTGCACTGCAGCCATCTTCCTTCCTCTTTCTTCCATTCATGGGTGTTGATCCTTAATGAACTTCCTGACCCTCAGCTCTGTCTCAGTCAGTGCCTGCCTCCAGGGAAACCCACCTGTGTCTTAATTGATTGAAATTACGCAGTATGCGCCAGGGGTGGTGGCTCACACCTGTAATCCCAGGACTTTGGGAGGCCGAGGCCAGTGGATCAGGAGGTCAGGAGATCGAGACCATCCTAGCTAACACGGTGAAACCACGTCTCTACTAAAAATACAAAAAAATTAGCTGGGCGTGGTGGCAGGCACCTGTAGTCCCAGCTACTGGGGAGGCTAAGGCAGCAGAATGGCGTGAACCCGGGAGGTGGAGCTTGCAGTGAGCCAAGATTGCACCACTGCACTCCAGCCTGGGCAACAAAGTGAGACTCTGTCTCAAAAAAAAAAAAAAAAAAGAAAAAAGAAAAATAACACAGTATATTGGCATCTCAGGAAAGGGATTTACTGAGATAATTCTCTTTAACACATTTTATAAATATGAATAAAAAGTCCTAATATCATCAGATATAAAGGGTTGAAAAAGGAATATTTCTTGCCATGAATATAAAATAATCATAAAATAGTCCAGGTATGGTGGCGCACGCCTATAATCTCAGTATTTTGGGAGGCCAAGGTGGGCGGATCACTTGAGGTCAGGAGTTTGAGATCAGCCTGACCAACGTGGTGAAGCACTGTCTCTACTAAAAAAAAAAAAAAATACGAAAATTAGCCAGGTGTGGTGGCACATGCCTGTAATCCCAGCTACTCAGGAGCCTGAGGCAGGAGAATCACTTGAACCCAGGAGGCTGGAGGCTGGGCGAGGAGAATCGCTTGAACCGCCGGGAGGTGGAGGTTGGCAGTTGAGCCCAAGGATCACAGGCCACTGCACTCAAGCCTGGGTGACAGAGCGAGACTCTTGAATCTCAAAAAAAAGAAAAAAAAAAAAAATCATAAAATAAATTCAAAGAATATTAAAAAAAATTTAACATTCTAGCTGAATTTTCTTCTGCCTAATGGTCTAGACTTCTTTTTCTCTGCATAAAAAAGATCAGCAAATGTTGGCGAAGTTAAGATACTAACAACAACCAGTTCTCTCATCTTGATGTAATCAGAGAATAAACGAGAATGAAAAGGGAATAACCATCTCACTATGTAATCCAGTGTTATTTAATGCTAAATGAGAATTTCTCTAATTCATATCTGTATACCAGAGTACTGGGGCCATAATGTGGCAGATACCAACTTAGGTAAGTGATCAATTGTGGATCCACTATCATTTATCAGATATAATTTCAGTCTATTTTTATAAAACTCAAAATGGAAATATGTCTGATGTCTTTTCTTAGCCCAAATTTTCCACCAATCCTCCATTATAATGTAAAATTGGCCTACATTTTCTCTTTGTTCTGTTTCTATGTTTAGAAAAGATTAGAAGATTCCTACAGATAAGCCTCCTCCCAGTTCAGGTGAATTTACCCCTTTCATTTAAGCAGTAATAAAAAATTCAGTTCTTTCTTTCCTTGATTCCTTCACTGAAGAATATATCTTTTGATGTCTACAAAGCTGGCTTAGTATAGGATAAGGGCAGAGAGATGGGGATAGAATCTGAGAGGGTGTATTTGTGAATGCTACTGTCTCACTATAACAACCCCAGGCATGGTTGGAGAAAAAGTTAGGAAATTAGAAATTTTGGATTTCTCAAGAAAGGAAACTAAAGTGTAAAGTTAAAAAGAAAAAAGTAAAATAATTAGTAAAGGAATGAAGGAAGGTTTTCTTTCTTTCGTTGTATAGACCCTATATACAGAATATCATTTTTTTTCTGGATTCCAGTTTATGAAAATAGATGTATCACAAGTATGATAGCCACTTACATACATGTTTGAAAGAGTGATTGAAAAAAGTAGTATGTAAATGTTTATTGTAATGAAGGAAGTGAATCTTCAAGTTCTCAGATCATACAGAGGAATCTCATAGATTTGGGTGCTCAAAGCTCTGTTCTGGATATGTCTCCAAAAGTTCTTTTCTTTTAGCTATGTACTATTTTTTTCTGGAGAAAAATTGTCATTGAGAACTTAACCATGGAATCCCCAGACAGGATTAGACCTTGTTTTGGCACTATATATGAGGTATGCTACTTGTTTCTGGCACCTGGATCTTCTTTGAAATTGTCAATTGGGTCCAACTGTTCAGAAACTTCTTCCAAGTAAGGGGAGTTGAAAGGGATCGTTAAATTTGTGATTTTACAAAACTTCACCTGCTAGCCAAGAGGGAAACAACACGAACTGAATTTACCCTATTGTTTGAAACAACTGAAAAGATGGATCAAATATATGAAAACAAAACAAAACAAAACAGTTTTCAAGACTTTAGACCTCAGTGATTCCTGAGAGATGGGCAACAAATGAGGTGACTGAGTTTTGTGATTATCCCGACTTACTCCCTGGAGAGAGTTTCCAGGCCGTGAGAGGGGAGAGGAAACCTAGGCAGAGCCTGGCAGTTACCTTGAGTTGAGGAGGCCAAGGCAATGTAGGATACAGTAAATTCCTCTTCAGAGTTTAGCTTGTTAACTTCCTTTAAAATTCAAGAGGGAGAAAATTATTAAGTACAATGATTTCTGAGTCCCTCTTCAACGAACCAATATGTCAGTATGTTCAGCTTCCCTGTACTTCGTTTTCCATTTTAAAGTTTGACTTCCTTGTTCTTTATGTCTCCTTGTGCCGGTTTCAGTAAACAACTCCCTCTTAGCCTCTATCACCTGCTCTGTCCTCAGTCATTCTTAGTCACCTGCTCTGTCCTCAGTCATCCTTAGTCACCTGCTCTGTCCTTAGTCATCCTTTGTCACCTGCTCTGTAACCATCCCTCCCGCCAAAACTACTCACTCTGCCACTCCGGCCTGTACCCTCGCTGTCTTTAAAATAGCCAGTTAGAATTAGCTTAGACTGTGTGGTCCAACCCTAGCCAATAAGGGAAAGACACAGCAGTGGGCACTAGCTGCGTTAGGAATAAGACCCGTTTCCCCTCCCTTGTCCGGTGTGCTCTCGCCACTGCTCCATCCATGAGACCCACCTTTCTATAGAAGTAAATTGCCTTGCTGAGAAAACTTTTGCTTGAGTGCTATTTTCACTTGGCGGCACAGAGCATTTACTTCCAAGAGCAACTAGAAGTTGCAGGTAGGTTGCTGTAAAGGAGAGGGTTGTACAGAGAGAGGACTCCGGAGACCTGCCAGGGGTCCTCCTTGAGCCTTCAGCTAAATACTAATCAGTGCATGCTTGTGAGAAAAATATCTTCAGGCTGGAGAAAGAACCACCTGAAAGAAGCAGAAAAAATCATCTTCAGAGTTCTCACAGGACTGATATTATTCCTGCTCCTGCTGGCCAGACTAGAAAACATCATAATTCATGGGGCTTTTGGTAGTGTTTGGAGGGATTTGCCTCAGTGGTGGTGTAAAATTAGTGCAGATTAAATGCATTAGAAATTGAAATATGTGGGTGCTTTGAAATATGTGGGTGCTATGGTTTGGATATAGTTTGTCCCCAAGAAACTCATGTTGAAATTTGATCCCCATGTGGTGATGCTGGGAAGTGGGGCCCAGTGTGAAGTGTTTGGGTTGTGGGGGTGGATTCCTTGGACCTGGCTTGGTTGCAGTCTTGTGGTAGTGAGTGAGCTCTGGCTCTGACAAGATTGACTGGATTAGTTCTCATGGAAATGGATTAGTTTCCCATGAGAGTGTTTTGTTAGAAAGCCAGGACACCCCTCTGGTTTTGTCTCTTTCCACATGTTTGCATCTCCTTTGACCTTCTCTGCCATGTTGTTATGAAGCATAAAAGACCTTGCCAGAAGCCAGGGCCATGCCCTTCAACTCCTCAGCCTATAGAACCATGAGCTAAACAAACCTCTTTTATTTATAAACTACTCAATCTCAGGTATTCTATTATAGCCACACAAAACAGATAAGACTGTGAGTAAACATAAAGACTTGTTTTTTCTTATTTTGGTGTCTTTAACAGATGATCGAAATGCTTACAGCAAAATTAATAATCATGTATTATGGGATTTATAATGCATGTTTTGTCAAATGTATGACAAAACAGGACAAAAGTTGGGAAGGATGAAATGGAGGTAGATGTACCAGTGTCAGGTCCTTCTACTTTATGTGAAGTGGGTAGTATCACTTGAAGTCAGAATTAATTCACTCGTACAGTATGAAAGTTCAAAAAGTGTACAAGTAAGGGAGAAGCCGTCACAGGCATCAAATGATATCTGAGCGGGTCCGAATGTGTAAAGTGGATTTTAAAATGTCACTACGAAGGAAGAAGGGCGTTCGGGGTGAGGGAATAATGTGAAAGAAAATTAATGAAAGGAGAATAAAGAGCCTGTGTTGTTTATTGTGAACAGTCTTGCTTAGTTGAAATATGGGAATGTTCCAATGCATAGTGGGCAGTAAGGCTAACAAAGTCAGTAGCAACCAAACCATGGAAGGCCTTCTCTAAGTTTGTACTTTCTTGTGTAAGTAAGCAGTGGATATGGACAGTTTGCGAGTGGTCGGAAGGCATCGTCAGAACTACACTTTAGCATTTGTGCTAATCTGTCAGTAATGTATAAAGTGAATTAGAGTAGAGAAAAACAAAGTAGGGAAGTTAGGAGGTTGTGGTAAAAGTCCAATGAGTATGATAGGCTTTAACTAGGACAGTGGGAGAGAAGATGGAAAGAAAGGGATGATATCAATGAAGTAACAGAGGGAACTGATAGGTTTGAGTAAAGGGCATGAGAGAAGAGAGAGGTAAAGATGTCTGCCTGTCTGATCTAGACTGGGATGATAATGGTACCCTGAGCAGAAACAGGGAAACACACGTTGGACACACAGGTTTTGGCTTTGCACTTTTCAGCTTGGGGTATCCTGGATTCGTCTGAGTGGAGAGGATTGGCAGACAGCTGAGAATGCAGACTAGGAGCTGGGAAAAAGAGGTCGTGATGAGAGAGGGATTTAGGAATCACATGTACTATGTGAGTGTTGAAGCTGTGGAATTAGATGAGATCATCCAGGGAGACAGTAGACAGCAGTGAGAGAGGAAAGGGCAGGGAAGGGAACATTGGGTCAATCCTTCATTTAGCAGGCAGGAAGAAAAACACCAGAAGAGGAGGGGTATGTGGAGGGTTTTTTGTTTGTTTGTTTTGTATGACACCTTGGTGAGATTTTCTCTCTCTCTCTCTGGGAGGAAATGGAAAAAATCCTTGGAGAAATAATTTCTTTAAATGGTTGTGGACGCCCCCCTCCCTTCTGCATGTATATATTTGCCAAAAAGAGCACAATTTTACAGGATGCACATGCCAAAAGTGGAAAGAAAACTTGTGTAGAAGAAAAGACAGCACTGAATAACTTTTTATAAACGCGAGAAACAAGAAGAATAAAGCAGACCACTACAACGGTAAAAGAAACTACTGTTGTTATTTTAATGAAAAGAACCGATTGGCAAGTCTAATGACATTTCTGAAGGCAGGAACCACTTTTTCCAGTGATTTGCTTCCCTGTGTGAGCTCTCCATTCACCCTTGCACCACTTCAGCAAAATGCTGAGCACATAGTAGGTGCCCCATTGTATTTTAATTAGACGCCACAGTACTCAGGCAGCATTCGCCAGCCATTGTGCTTGAAAGTAGAGATTTCAGAGGTGGGAGGAGGGGAAGGAAGAAGAAGGTAGTTTTGTTTACATTTGCAGCAGAGGCGACTGAGAAGAGGGAAACACTTTTATTTCCCTTATGGACTGGTGGTTCACTTTGCTGTAGCAGCTGCTAATGGAAAATAATAAAACCCATTTTCATCAGGCAGTATCTGGAACACTTACAGGTCAATTCAGTGCTCAAAACAGATTGTTACAGAACACATTATTAGTTCGTCATCAACATCCACTCTGGTCAGGAGATTTTTACCATTGGAAATTGAATTTATAGGTCATGGTCTGTTATGATTCCTGAAAATCATCAAATTTTTGTAATCTGGTGGAAGCATATAGCCAATTATTATAAATGAACACACATCTTACCATTTGTTAAAATCACAAAGGTAGCATATTAAGCTGTGGAAGAATTGAGAACTACAGCAGCTGCAAAAATATGACTTCACTCATTCTAAACCTATGCTATGCCTATTAATTGTTCCAAACTGAAGAATTTGGTCCCAGTTTCATAATAAATCCCATCCTATAATACAATGCCAGGAGGTAATGCCAGCACTATTTTTGTAAAGCACTGAAACCCAAGCATGAGATGAAATTCAAGGGTGTATTTCTGTTTGTTATCATTCCCGTATCTGAGTGTGCTGTTTTAAAATGATCCTTTCCAAATGCAGAGTTAAATGAAGTTAGCTGGACTTTTTCTATTTTGCCCAGGCTGAAGTGCAATGGTGCAATCTTGGCTCACTGCAACCTCTGCCTCCCAGGTTCAAGCAATTCTCCTGCCTCAGCCTCCCAAATAGCTGAGATTATAGGTGCCTACCACCATGCCCAGGTAATTTTTTGTATTTTTAGTAGAGATGGGGTTTCACCATGTTGGCCAGGCTGGTCTCGAACTCTTGACCGCAGGTGATCTACCTTCTTCGACCTCCCAAAGTGTGGGATTACAGGCGTGAGTCACCGTGCCCGGCTAGCTGGACTTTTAAAACACAATACCCATGGTGGGGATTGAAAGTACCCTGCCTGGGGCGTAGGGTGCTAATTTTGTCATTTGCTAACTCAGGGACCTTGGACAAGCTATAGAACTGCTCTGGGCCTCAGTTTCCTCCTCTGCAACATGAGGAATTTGGATTAGATGTTTTCTTAGAACAATTTCCTGTATATTTACAAAATATTCATTCTTGTTTCCTTCTAATTACGTAAATATATGTTTATGGTGGAGAACTCCCAAAATAAAAATAAGCAAAAAAGAGAAAGTGAAACTCAAGTATAATGCTGCAACCCAGAGATATACACTATTAACATTATGATGTTTGTTCTTCCAGTTCACTCATGTGTATGCCTATGTACATTTAAATATACACATACAAAATTGGACCATTCCATACATACGTCATTTTCAACCTAATTTTTTTCATTTAAAGTAGTGCAAGTATTATTCTCTAATGTGATTTTTTTTTTTTTCCAAATAGAATCCCGTTGTATGAATAGGTCATTAATTTCTCTAATTCCCTATGAATGGATTACTTGGTATTTTCAATCTCTCGCAATTTTTCACAATGTTTGAATAAAAACGAATATGGCTAAATCTCTAAACACTTCCAAATTCTTGTCTTAGGGCACATTGCCAGAAACAGAATTGCTGGGTTAAAAGGTATGCGTGCTTAAGGATTTAATATCTATTGCTAAATTCACATAAAATTTAAATTATATGTTATGCTTTTGTGTCTCTGGAGATAATTAATTACATTCAGAGTCAGGAATCCTGAGTGTGATACTCCCTTATAATAAGATAGGGCTGGGTGCATTTATACACATACACTTTTATCCATGAACTGTTTTGATATTATGCTATTTTATGGTAACTCAGAAGAATTGCAGTACACATTTATGTGGCCATCTTTTTGCTTCCTCCCAGGGAATGTTTGTTAGAGAAAGAAAAAAAAAAATCACTGTATGTTTCTGAGTTTCCAGAAAATTTTAAAACGATTCTCTAAGACTCTTTCTAGCTTTTATAGTTTAAGTTGGTGTTTGTTTTATCTCAACACACTTAGTGAATTTCTACTACATGATTAGTAATGAGGCCTGTGGCATGAAGAAGCATGGGGTTTGGGAAGAAGAGTTATGCAGCAATGGTAAACGTACATTGTCAGAGGCAAGCTGTATAGCGTCGGCAATCATGCTCCAAGGATGTTTGCCTGGCCTAAAGAATAAGGAGATGGGGAATGCAACGAGGTCTGGGAAGATACTGTGTTAACTGGAACTCTTTGATTAGCACCTGGAGAAAACCACCTCAAATTAACTTAGCAAATAGGGTTACATTTATGGACTCATATAATCAGGCCCTAGGGAGGCTGGGGTTGGAGCAGGGCATGACTGAAGCAGGAGCTTGGTTTCTTTTTTTTTTTTTTTTTTTTGTCTTCTATTTTTTTTCATCCTCTCAGGATTTTCTAAACTGGTGGCTGGAATTAAGGCTCTTAGCTGCTTATGGTTACATCTTTAAAGCTTTAAGTCCAGAGGGAAAAAAGTCATTCTCTCAGCTCCAGTTTGAAAAAGCCTAAGACATCACTCTGGTTGGCCTGTCTGGGGTGATGGACCCACCACATGGAAAAGGTATTGGGCCGAGGAGAAAAACCATGACAGGCCAGCTTGTGGCAACCCCAGGATGGGGATATTTCCTTAAGAAGAGGGAAAAGGGTGCTGGACAGAAAAAAAAAAAAAAAGAATGCTTAAGATGGGCAAGATTTCTATAGGCAAAAAAGGAATTTAGCAGAGTGTGTACCAGTAGCAGGTGATCAAAATTTATGAATTGAATAAATAAATGAATGAAAGGGCATGAGTAGCAGTGGAAAAGAAAGTATCCTTTTTGATTACCAGGAGTCTACATTAATTATTTCTTTTCATCTCCATGAAATCTCTTCGATACGTAGGTTCCCATTTTGCAGATAAGCAAAGTGGAGAGGATGAATTAACATCCGTCGTTACACTGCTAATGGGATGTGTGCTTCTAAAGCCATGAACTGTGTAGCCCAGTCTCAGATAGTGTTTTGGTTAAAAATCAAAACAGACAAAGTAAACAACAACAACAAAACCACATCCATCTATAACCAAAAAAGAGTTTCAGAATAATTGAATTTTTCCTTGGGTTTCCAGAATGCCTCAAAGAGGAATCTTCAACTTTATGTGGTCTCCCCCACTTCTCTCACCCTGCACCTGCTTGAGCTCCAAGCATCTCATCAGCCCCAGTCCTAGCTTGTGGGCCTCTATTTATCTCCAGGCCCCATCATGACTCTGCATTCCAAAGCCCGAAATCACTGGTCTCAAAGAGATAGACTTTCCTTGGATATAAGGGGAAAGAAGACTAGCAAGAAGCTGTTTTAATGAGTGAGTTGGGGGAGACTGTGAAAATTCCTGCATTATTAATTTTGTTACAACCTACTTGACCTACTTTTTAGTGGCTCTGTGATTCTGACTCAGATCTCTCTCTCAGATCTGTGTGCTTTGCCCCTCACCATTCTACCTGGGGAGAGCAGTGAAATAACTTGGAAAAAGACTGAGGTTTTCTCTTATTATCCCAGGTTCTGATTTCTTGATTTCTACTATCCCAAAACTTACATGTAATACCTATCACATAATTAATCACCGAATGATGTATAGTAATAGCCCGATTTTCTCATTATTTCCCATGTTTGACTTAGGTCAACACAGCACATCGCTATTCCCTTCCTCTGGGGTACCCTTTTCCTGCCTTGTCCTCTGGTGAATGCCTGCTCATCCCTCACAGCCCAGCTGATGTGTTTTCTTCTCTACTATGCCTTCTCTAGGGTTTTGCAGGATTCTGTGAACATATTTTTAGTGTCAGCTTATCACAGTGTGTTGTAATTGTTGTTTACCCATTTGCAAATCCCAGGAAAGTTTGAGTTTCTCTAGGGCAGGGGCCATGCCTTATCCGTCTATGCTCCCTCCAGTGCCCAGCATGGCTTCTGTCACTTAGTAGGTGCTCAATAAACGTTTTTTGAATGAATGAAAAAAATGAATGACTTGGTTTTTCCTGTGTGTAGCAGAGGGCTATGCACCAAACAGGATGCTGAGTAGCATGAACTGATTGATTGATTGATGTGAGAGTAGGAGGGAGATGCCATAAGTCCTGGAAAAGGGAATGGCATAATGAAATTCATGTTTCAAGAGAATGGATGTGGCAGTAAGATCTGTTACTTGAGACTTTCAGACCTTGGAATAATTGCCTGTGTTTTGACATTCTTCTGTAGCGTTGGGGAAATAAATGGAACTAACGGGAAAGAAAGTCTTCTAGGACATCTTCAGAAGTAACTAATATTGACTCAGCAAAACAAGACTTCAGAAAGGATCCTGGCATGATTCCTTGCTCCCCAAGGTTCTGGGAGTAATTTCCTTGCCCTTGGTCTCCCTTCTGCTTTCTACGTTTACCCACAGTTGTTAGTGCTGTCCACAATTCAAGTAAGATTTAGAATGGGATCTGATCTTCCTTATATTTACCACTCTACCAATTTTTCTTCATAGGAAGTTGGATCTTTTATGATTGGCTCACATTGGATGTATAAGATTTTCAACCACCCCATAAGGACTTAACTTATTCAAGAATGAAATATTCTGTGGTCTACAGGACTCATATTTGGAATCTCCAAAGCCGGATTGCTACTACCTGGATCAGCCCAGCACAAGTCCTGCCAGCCTCTGTCTTGGCATGTGCTTGAGTTCTGTGTGTTCTCACACGAAAGCAGAGTTTGTAGATGTTCAAGCAGAGGGAGCTGAGAGTCAGTGATGCTAAATGGTTACTTAAGGTCACACAACTCTAGGAGAAAGTCCCAGATCTTAAAAACACATTTCAGGAGAATCCAGAAAGAGAAAGACCATTTAGAAAATGGTGAGGTTGGAATTATTTAGGACCATTTAAAACTAAAGAAAGAGTGTGCTCAACATGTGCTAAATGACACTAAGCCACTGACATCATTTGAGAAACTTCTGGGACTTAAAAGTTTTTGTTTCATGACATACAGAAAGGTAACAGAATCAACTTTCTCTTGGGCGGGGATTTGAGATGTAGTTGATTCCATGTAAGTGGCTGTAATTTACACAGTTTCGAGTTAGGCCCTTCGGGGGTTTTGTAGCTGGGTATTGCTACCTGCAACTGCACAGCCTTCTGTAGATAGATTAAAACATTAACTTGAACCAATCATGATCTTGAGTTCCAGTTTTAAATTTCATTTGTCTGAATACTAATTTATAAAGACGAAAAAATTCAATGTGGGTAATCCAGCTTTTCATTATGTATTAGTTGCATGCTAGGAAAGAAAGATACAGCAAAGACCCTGCCCTCAAGGAACTCACAGTTAGAGGAAGGGCCAGAAACCTCATCAGTAGTGGTGGTGACAGAAACATGGAAGTAGCCCACCCTAGAAACCTGGGAAGTGATATCTTATGTGTTGAGGGATGTGTTAAGAATGACTTGAATTAAAGAAAGATGCAAGGAATACGGTGTGGACAAGAACACTGAGTTGTAAACAGATGTTACTTCAACATGAGTCATCAACCAAATTAACATCGGCAGAGATATTTTCTCTATCTTGAAGTAGAAGTTTTCGTGCATTCGTAATTGCATATTTTACATGTTTGTGAAGGCCAGTTTTTCCCATTTTTGGATCTCTGGTTGACTTTGCTGTTGCTCTTCCTGTTTCCCTTCCTTCATGTCTGCTGTTCATATTTAGATGTGCACTATCATTTGGATTTCAACAAAGAAAAAGATAAAGATTACACTGATTAAATTATCATCCTGAAAAAGACACTTAAGGAGGCAGTTTGGTTCATGGATTCATGTAAATCCAATGCATGGAAATGATGTACAACAATCTCCCATGTGAAAAGTCAATTGGAAGATGATAAAGTTTGGGCTTTGCCCCGGTATTCAGTTATTTGAATTTTGTGGCAAAAACTCCCCCAAACTCCTATTCTGGTAAGTTGACCATGACTATTTTAATATTAGCAGCTACAATTTTAGGGAGACTCAAGAACTTTGGATTCAGAGAGGTGCATGTTTTAACTCACTGCTTTTTTTTTTTTTTTTTTTTTTTTTTTGGCGACAGAGTCTCTCTCTGTTGCCCAGGCTGGGGTACAGTGGCACCATTTTGGCTCACTGCAACCTCTGCCACCAGGGTTCAAGTGATTTTTCTGCCTCAGCCTCACAAGTAGCTGGGACTACAGGCACGCGCCACCATGCCCAGCTAATTTTTTTGTATTTTTAGCAGATACGGGGTTTCACCATATTGACCAGGATGGTTTTGATCTCCTGACCTCATGATCTGCCCACCTTAGCCTCACAAAGTGCTGGGATTACAGGCTTAAGCCACCACACCCGGCCACTCACTGCTGTTTTTACTTCGAGCTAGTAACTTACCTTCCTTGAGCTTCAGTTTCTCCATTCGTAGAATGGAAGAGCAATACCCAAGTGCTATTTTGGGATAAAATAAATAACATTTAGTAATGCTAAGTACAGGATCTGGAACATAGTAGATGCTGAATAAATAATTGTTATTATTATTATTTTGCTACCTTCATTCCCTCCACAATATCATATTGCTTGGGGATTCCATATGTGACATTCAGAGTCCAACTTCATAGTCTGAGGTGCACATTAACTGCCAGAGTCATTGAGAGTGTAAAAGATCAACTCCTCTATTTGTCAGTAGGAGTACAAAGTCTAGAAGTCCAATCGGCCTTCTGCAACTCCTTCCCTGTTATATATTCGGAGAGCTCCTGAATTTCTTGGGGAGCATCCAGTCTAGCTCTGCTGTGTTGTGATGTGCTATGCTGGTGGTTGTGAATGACAGTGAATGCCAGCGTGAATAAATTGAATGTGAAGTGGAGATGTGAATGTGGTCCCCAGCTCTTAGGGTGATAGTAGCTGTTTGGGTGGTATTGCCCCTACATCAGCTTTCACACTTTTGTTGGCTACCAATTCCTTAGTGTACCTGGCACTTCTCTCACCAAAGAAGAGAGGGGAACAACCAACCAAACAAGCCCAATTTTCCTCCTCACCAAATACACAAATTGTTGGCACATTTTGTTGGCTATGTCAGGGAAAATAGCCAGAGAGATCATTGCCAGGTGCCATAGCAGGTGTCTGACCCCTTATTACCCATGGTATTCCAGGGCAGCATGCCTCCCTCTAGCAGGGTTGGGAATCCATCTCTGGGGGGAGAACTAGATTCTGGGAGCAGCAGCCCATCTTCTAGCAAGATCAGAGACTGGGATTTTATTTTATTTCTTCTAATTTTTTTGAGACAGGGAGGTCCTCACCCTATTGCCCAAGCTAGAGTGCAGTGGTACAATCATAACTCACTGCAGCCTTGCCCTCCTGGGTTCAAGAAATTCTCCCACCTCATCCTCCCGACTAGCTGGGACTATAGGTGCATACCACCATGTCTAGCTAATTTTTTTTTTCTTTTTATTTTTTGTAGAGATTGGGTCTTACTGTATTGCCCAGGCTGGTCTTGAACTCCTGGCCTCAATCAGTCCTGCCTCAGCTTCCCAAAGCACTGGCATTACAGGCATGAACCATTGTACCCATCTCTAAGGGCTGGGATTTGATAGCAAAATGATCTGGCAGGATCTTGCCTCCATGCCTATTCTGTCAGCGAAGTGTTTGTGATTGCAGAGGCATTAGTGCCTTTCTTGGCAGGATTAGGGAGCTGGGGTCCAACCTTGAGGTTGTGATTGGTGTGATACAGTGAGCTTATGACATGATTCACCACCACAGTGTCCATGGCTGGGGAAGCATTTGTCCCTTTCCTAGTGTAATTGGTGTGGGTGAGGCTAGGGTACAAGTCTTGTAACTGACTGGAATTGATTGCCTTGCGTACTCAGCAGTGGCTCGTTTCCATGGATATTTGCAGGAGACCCATTTCTTTTTGGAAGACAACCTGTAGAGAGTGACCAGAGACAAGGTAATCCTTATCACTCACATGGCATGTAAAATACTGATTGACTATTGATGTTACAGTTTAATATTAAAACTAGAATTGCTTTCTTCTACTTTGTTAGCCATTAATATAAATTTATTTATTTTTTCCACTTTAAACAACAAAGTAATTGAGGGCTGCAGGAGTTTGGCATCTGATCCTGTTCCTTGGGCTTGTAGTGGGACCTTGATATCTGCAGTGGTAATGAGTCTGACCTTAATCCATAACATCCTTGATAAAGATATAGAGAAGCAAGTCCCTGTGGACTCCCATGTGGTTGTTTGTTCATTCATTCATAAAACTTATGCTTACTCATGATCTGCTGATTACATGGAGCAGACTTACGGAAAAACACTACATGGGGGATTAATAGCTTGCTCAGAAAGGAAGATGAGCCTGCCGGTATAACCAATGTAATAAATGCTGCAGCAGGAGTAATTTGCAAAGTTCTCTTGAACCATAAAGGTGGGAGTAATTAACTTGGCCCTGAATAATTGGGGAGAATTTCACAGTGGGTATGCTATTCAAGTCAGGTCTTGAAATGGCAACAAGAGCTTCCCTGGTGGAGTAGAGGTGGAAGGACTTTCCAAGCAGGGATCATCACTTGTGCAAAGGCCTGGGGGTGGGAGGACCATGACTTATTCACGGAGAGGCAAAAAACCAGTGGGCCTGGAATCTAGGTTTGAAGCTGGTGGTGGTGGGTGTCTGTGTGAGAAGAAAAGTAAGGGCCAGTCTGTGACTAGGAACGTGGGAAAATCTGTAGAGCGGAGAGAATATTTAGGGGCGGGGGAGGGGTGTTCCACTCTAGGCGGGAATTCAGAAATCTGCTTTTCTAAGACAGGATTTCCCCAAATATGTCCCATGGAGCACTAGCCCCTGAGATATTCTTGGACTGAGAGACTTGCAGACAAACAAGTATGGGAAATGCTGCACTATATATATCTCTCTCTATATATTCACATATATGCAGTAATATTATAGAAGCTCTGACAAGTCATGTAGGAAAAAAAAATCTGTTTAACTCTGTTTAACCTCATATTTTACCAACTTATTTGACCATGATTTGATTTTGTGTTATGAGATACTAATATCCCAGAGAATTAGCATCCATCATTTCACATATGGGAACGTTACTCTAGGGATATGTAAACTCAGAAAGTAGATCTGGAAGGGGGAGAAGACAGGTTGGCCCCATATTTTGTTAGCTAAGGCCCCAAGAGGCCACTGTCTATGAAGCTCTGGGCTGTTGATTAATGAGACACCAAAGGCAGATACCTAGAAGAAGTAGAGACAGGTCTTTAGCACTTGGGAGCAATATTGGGGACCTAGCCACAGAGGGGGTGGTTTTTGGGGGTGTGCACCCAGCCCTAGACCACTAGACAGTGGGATACTGATACATTAAGGTCAGAGTAGACTTTAAGAGAAGCCTGAAATGAAAAAAAGTTTTTAAAGGAGCCTGGTTTGGGAACAGTTTATGTGAGACCTCATGAGTTCTTGCAAAGTCTCTAGCCCTGTGGGGTGAGGGTAGGGTGTGGATGGATGCTAAAGGGGATTTCATTTCCAGGAACTCAGAGAATGAGATCATCAAGCACATCCAGTCCCATTCTCTCTCCTCAACACACTCCATTCTGTTGCCCTCAGGACATATTCCTGTCCTTAATGTGGCTTATAAGGTCCTTCCTTTTCCATTCCCTGCTGCTAGCTCCAGTGTCTTGTTTGAAATTCTCACCCGCCCCATGCTCCAGAACCCCTTGCTGTCCCCCAGCAATGCCGCACTCCATCTCGTGCTGTTAAAAGCTACCTCTCATCGAATGCTTATGATGCATTCGGTTCTGTACAAAACATTTGACATAAATTACTTACATGTAGTGCTTACAGTAATCCTATAAGGTAGAGGGGCCACTTAGGAATGTATTTGGGATCAATTATAGAAATACCCCACTCAGTGGCTTAAACAAATATGGATAATTTCTTCCAGATAAGAAGAAGCCAGAGGGAGGCAGCTGTGGAATCCATTCTCAGTGATGCCCCTACAGGTCCCAGACTGTAGCTTTCACTCCATCTTCTTTGCCCTCTGGTGATTGTCTTCCTGTTTTGGCCTCATAACCATGAGTGGGTGCTGTACCTCTAGGCATGGTGCTGACATTTCACTTTACCTAGAGTGTGTGAACAAAGCCTTCCTGGAACCCCTCAACTGTTTCTGTTTTTGTCTCATTGGCAAGAGCTATGGCCCATAAATTTCCCAGCGGAAGAGAAGCTGGGAAATTGGGGATTTAGCTTCCTACTCTTTATAGTTGAGGAAGGCAAGGGTGAAATGGATTGGAAATGGGTATTAGGGTAGCCAACCCTCAGCGCCTGCCTGATAGGCATTGTTATTCCCATATTAGAAGACAAAGCTGCTCAGGAGGCTAAATTAACTGGCTTGGAGTCTCATGGCTGCTAAGTATCAGAGGCAGATTCCAAGCTGACTCCTGGCTCCACAGCCTGTGGTGGTTTCATTGTTTCACATAGGCCCCTTCTCAGATTCTCAAAGTTCACCTCAACCTATGTTTACTGAGTATCTACTACATCGAAAGCTCCCTATTGGTGTCACATGTGGATACATGGATAAGGAAAACATTGTTCCTGCTCTCAGGAAATGAATCACCTTGATGGAGGAAGACAGCTATGCACATCACCAGTTTAAAGTATTTTTTTTTTTTTCTCTCCCTCTGTCACCCAGGCTGGAGTGCAGTCGTGTGATCTCGGCTCACTACAACCTTTGCCTCCTGGGTTCAGGCGATTCTCATGCCTCAGCCTCCAGAGTAGCTAGAATTACAGGTGGGCGGCACTACGCCTGGATGATTTTTGCACTCTTTAGCAGAGATGGGGTTTCACCATGTTGGCCAGGCTAGTCTCGAACTCCTGACCTTAGGTGATCCATCCACCTCGGCCTCCCAAAGTGCTGCGATTACAGGCATGAGACACTGCACCCGGTCATGAGGTAGATTTTAATGGTTAACATCACTGGGGCACAGACAATAAATTGTGGGTATTCTGGGGAGAAAGAGAGGAATTTTGCCTGGGGGATTCAGAGAAGGCTCCCTGGAGAAGGAGAGATTTATCTGGGTCACTTCTATGTAGATGTTTCTTTCATAAACATTGTGATGGTTAGTTTCTGTTTCGTTAAGCCTAAGGTAAGTTTAATGTATTTTGTTCTGGGTCATTTCAGGCATTGTTTATGGAGGAAGTTAATGCAGAGATACAATCTTTGAAAGTAAATCAACTGACCATGTTTCTGTTCTTATTTTAATATCTCCATAAAAACCATAATCTTGTATTCTAAACCAAAAGTTTGTCTAGTCTATAAAATTAAAATTCATGAAGTAAAACATTCCCGAACAGTAATAAACACAAGGCAATTTAAAATAAGCATAACCCATTATATATTTTCCTAAACAAGTTTAAGTGTCAGGTTGCATTTCACAAAGAAAAGTTTTTATATTCCAATTACACAAAGGAATAAATGACAGAGGAACCATTTTTAACCCCGACACAAAAGACAATACCATGTACTGTTCTTTCAGTGGGAGAGAAATTAGTTATAATAGATTTGAGAGAAAGTGAAGTGAGAATGATTTTAATTATAGATCTTAGCAAAAAAAAAAAAAAAAAAAAAAAA
>NW_016812730.1:800614-854226 GCF_001698545.2 Rhinopithecus bieti
CCTTCCCCTGTTGTTTTTTAGCTGTGCCCTGTCCCCAGAGGTGGAGTCTACAGAGACAGGCAGGTTTCCTTGAGCTGCTGTGAGCTCCACCCAGTTCGAGCTTCCCAGCGGCTTTGTTTACCTACTTAAGCCTCAGCAATGGCAGGCACCCCTCCCCCAGCCTCTCTGCTGCCTTGCGGTTAGATTGCAGACTGCTGTGCTAGCAATGAGGGAGGCTCCGTGGCCGTGGGCCGCTCCCGGCCAGGTGTGGGTATAATCTCCTGGTGTGCCCGTTTGCTTAAAGCACAGTATTGGGGTGGGAATTACCCGATTTTCCAGGTGTTGTGTGTCTCAGTTCGCCTGGCTAGGAAAAGGGATTCCCTTTCCCCTTGCGCTTCCCAGGTGAGGTAATGCCTCGCCCTGCTTCAGCTCTCGCTGGTCGGGCTGCAGCAACTGACTAGCACCGATTGTCCGGCACTCCCCAGTGAGATGACCCCAGTACCTCAGTTGAAAATGCAGAAATCACCGGTCTTCTGTGTCGCTCGCGCTGGGAGTTGGAGACTGGAGCTGTTCCTATTCGGCCATCTTGCTCCGCCCCCCAGCAAAGAATTTTAAAAGGCTAAATCTATGGCAAGAATTTGGTGAGATGGCAATTTCATATGATTGTTGTAGGACTGAAAAGTAATATAACCTTACTGGGAAGCAATTTAATGGTATGTGTCAAGAAACTCAAAACATTGATACAATTGAATCCAGTAATTCCACACTTAGAAATAATTTGACATGTTAACAAAGATGTACGCACAAAGATATTTATTTTGGAATCATCATAATATAAACATGAAAATTTAAACATTTGAAAAATCGGGGATTGGTCAAGCACATTATAGTATTAATATATTATAAGACACAATGATCTCATCATGATGAAAAACATTTTGAAAACCTAATGATATGGGACAATTTTAACATGATGTTAAATGTATAAATAGTGCAAATGCAACTGTAAAAAAAAAACATTTCATAGGAAAAGTCTGGAAGGAAACATCAAAATGTAAGTTTTTGTTGGGCTGTGGCATTTGGAAAAGTTAATTTTTTAAATATGTTTTTTGTACCTTTTACATTTTCTTCATTGAGTACATGTGATGTTTATGAGAAGAAAATAATGATAATAAGTATGACCCCTGAATCTGCCAGGTGACATTGAACGCTCTTTGTTGGCTCTCTGAGACATTAGCCTTGCAGCTGAGACTTGTGGCTGGATGACAATCCTGAGCTTGATGTCTGCCTGTTTAGAAGCTTTCTCTTGGGAAGGCAATGGCTGCTTCGATTCATTGCAGTCCTCTGCCAGCACAAGGTTGTTGAAGAAATCCCCACAGGATTGCAGTATTTGAAGGGCAAGGCAAGGCAAGGAAGCTATGACTGAGACATCTCATGTTTCCCATTGTGGTCAGGTTGCAGGCTGCCCCCATTCTGGCTTAGCAATGGGGCAGAGCTGTCAGCTGTGTGCCTGGAATACAAACGTGCTGTTCAGGAAGACAACTTTACAGAGCATCAGCACCTACATCTGGAGGGCTTTAGCATCTCTGTATGACAGCCATGGCGTCCACCAGCTGACCAACTCTAGGGTAGCTGTGAGCAGGCTGTAAACCCTGGGGAGGTTTGTGATAGTCCTGGAGATGGGGCAGGATGACAAGCCAACTATAGGCAGGATCGACTCCTTTAGTTTAGTGTCTAATTGTGGTGCTTTTCTAAATTAGGCAAACTCTCTTTTCTTTTCTTTTCTTTTCTTTTCTTTTCTTTTCTTTTCTTTTTTTTTTTTTTTTTGTTTTTTTTTGAGAACGGAAGTCCCGGCTCTGTCACCCAGGCTGGAGTGCAGGGCGCTATCTCCGCTCACTGCAAAGCTCCGCTCCTGGGTTTCAACGCCATTCTCCCTGCCCTCACCTCCCGAGTAGCTGGACTACAGGCGCCCACCTCGCCCGGCTAGTTTTTTTTTTTTTTTTTTTTTTTTTTTTTGTATTTTTAGTAGAGACGGGGTTTCACCGTGTGTAGCCAGGATGGTTCTCGATTCCTTGACCCTTTGTGATCTCACCCGTCTTCAGCCTCCCAAAGTGCTGGATTACAGGCTGATGCCACCGCGCCCCGGCAACTCTTTTCTTGATAGGGCTTGGTTTAATTTTGCATATGGTAGTCCTACCAGGCAGTTATAATAATAATGATAGTTCACTCAGCACACATGCTGGGTCAGTTTACACTATGGTATGTCCTTTTAATTGAAATCTTTGCTAATATCCTTTGAGGGTTGGTATCATTGCCTCATTTTATAGATGGAGACTGACCTTAATAAATCACCAAAGTATGGGATTCCGAAGATCCAGGATTCAAAGTCAAGTCACTGTACTCCAAAGCCCATAAAATGCTGTAACTAGACACGAATGTTTCCCAAGTTTAGTCGCATTTTAGTGTTACTACTTTCACCAAAGCCATGCATCCATCTATACTCTACATAGATATTTAATATTATAATAAATTAACATATTAAATTGTTATATTACATTATATATTATAATATTATAATAATATTAATATAGTTATAATAGTACATTATTAGTATAATATAATTATTAAATATTTTAAGTCAACTTATTTTTTTCCAGTTAAAAAAATTACCCTAATCCTAAACAGTAATGGATGTGAAATCATGAGTTTAATGTACTGGTTGTGTTTTTTCTAATGGGTACAATAAAAAAAAATCCCAGAAAAAATGTAAAAGGTTTGATACCTGTATTTTCTAAAATACTTGCAATACCAGGCAATGTGTACTGCACTTTGGGAAACTACATTGTGGGGTCTCTCTGACTGTGTTATCTCTTGATGGGAATATTGTTATGGTAATTCCTGCATTCGAGAAGGAACTGACTTACAGTCTTTAAGGATAACAATAACATCAATAATCTAATGATACTCTACGCTTGCCAATCCTGAGATTCTTTCATGATTTTATAGTCTCTATGAACAACTGATATTTTGGGGGCTTATTATTGCTGGATGCTCTTACTAGCATGCCAATGATATCTGTAGAGAGTTCATATGTTTTTACTTTTCTGTAGCATCCCTCTTACGGCGGTAGAGGTAACAGGCCATTAAACAATTTCTCTTCACTAGTGGTCATATCTTTCTGCCTTTGGTAGACTCTGAGTGGCTGTAATTGCTTCTTTTTGATGTATCTACCCCAAGGCAAATGGTTGCTCATAAGAATGTCATCTTTTCCTCCTGTTTTCCATTCTAAGCCTAGTGTCCCACGTGTGCTGCTCTCAGGCACAGGCACTGCTGCATGGGGCTCCCCAGCCCAAAGGTCAAGCACATCAGGCTTGGAGATAGCAGAGCAATGGGGCTGGCTCTTCCATGGGCAGCTCACAGAATTCCTGTGTAATGTAATTTGCAGCATCAGTGTTGTGGAGCAGCTTTGGGGACCTCCTAGGACCACTTGATTTTGCTTTACAGTGTGAGACCTAGCTGGATGGCTGAATGCTGTCAGTCATGCATTTGACCATAAAACATTTATCTGACAGAAAGTGTCACAGGGAAAGGTTAACATCGCTTCACCCCTGTGCTGCAAATGGATGACACTTTCAGGGTGGTGGCGCTATAGACAGAGTCTGAGAAAAACTGGAAAGCAGCAAACTTGCCTCATGAACAGAACACTCAACTAGGGATTAGCAGGCCTTGGTTCTCATCCCAGCTCTGCCAGCTGTGTGACTGCAGGAAGGTCACATCTTTTCTGGGCTTCTGTTTACTCATCTGTAATGATATCTCCCTTACAGAACTGCTGAGATGTACTTTGAGCGTGCACATTGTCGATTAGAACCTTTCTGCTGAGGTAGTTGCTATGATGCATCTACATATAAAATGAAGGAGCCAGAGCAGCGAACTTTGGACTTTTCCAAGCTCTAGGACATTTACTCCGGGGAGCAGGCAGAGGAACAGAGGGGTCTGAGCACATCACACAGGCATATTTGGTTAGCTGTGCAAACAAGATGGATGACAGCGTCCTCTGTTTCTATTAAGCTTCAAAAATTATTTGTGAGGTGTGGATTTGGGAGCTGCACTGAGGCAGAAACAGAAGAGAGAGAAATGAAGAGACATTAAGAATAATCCAGTTGTCCTAACCCTGAGGAATAGTTGAAGGGAATCAGTGTGGCCCAGGAAGGGCAATAGCAACAGGGATAACCACCAAATATCTTGTTCTTTGGCAAAAAAAAAAAAAAAAAAAAAAAAAAAATGACAACCACAATAAAACCACAACCCAAGATGTGCTGAAAAATAGAGTGGCTAAACCCAATTATTGCACTACTGAGTTTTCTGGTGAGATGGCAATAAGGAGTTGTGTGACCTCTATACATGGTCATCTTTTATAGAGTGATTTAGTTGTTTTTTTTTGAGATGGAGTCTCGCTCCATTACCCAGGCTGGAGTGCAGTGGTGTAATCTCAGCTTACTGCAGCCTCCGCCTCCCAAGTTCAAGTGATTCTCCTGTCTTAGCCTCCCGAGTAGCTGGGATTATAGGCATGCCACCACACCTGGCTAATTTTGTATTTTTAGTAGAGATGGGGGTTTCACTATGATGGCCAGGTTGGTCTCGAACTCCTGACCTCAGGTGATCCACCGGCCTCAGCCTCCCAAAGTGCTGGGATTACAGACGTGAGCGACTGGGCCCAGCCCAGAGTAATTTAATTCTGATATCATGTTAACTCTGAACAGTCCCCAAATTTAGGAAACGATTTGAACAATACTGTGATTTTTCTAGTAATAGCTCGTGCAAAGCATTTTAAGAGAGAAATTGTCTTTAATTCTTACAGCAGTGCTGTGGAATAGATAGTATCACCTCCTTTGTACTGAGGAGAACACAGGGCAGAGTGGTTCAGCCATGTTCCTGAGGCTGACTCCTTAACAAACAGCAGAGCAAGGGGCTCAGACCCTGCTCTGTTTGACTCCAAAACCTATGCTCGTGGCTGAATGCTACTTCAATCTTCACTCAGTAATTCTTTCTGAGAGGGTAAATCAACATCGTTGAGGATTAAAACCATGACTTTTATTGACTCAATTGCCAACCCTTGACAGACCATTAAGAGGAGTAGGGAAAAATATGTTGCTGAATATGAAGTCTGAAGTTTATTACGTTAGTCATCATTCAAATAGGTTTTGGAAATCACTTATCTAATTAGCTACGATGATTATCCGTCAGTTGTTTCTATGGATACTACTCATCTTATTACTCAAAATAGACACTCATTTATGTGCTTATTTCTGCACAGTCTAGTCATCAGCATCTGATAGTTCTGACACAGGAGGGAATCCTGGTTTTTTTTTTTTTTTTTTTTTTAGTGGGCCGTTTACTGGTTACACTGAGTTCTATCTTGTAAATACTCATAATGCACTTCCTCAGGCTTTGAGGCAAGTGAATAAGCACAGCCCTCATAGATTCATAGCTCGAGAACAGTGTTTCTTAAACTTGGCCACACATTGGAATCACCTGGGGGTGATTGTCCACTCACAGAAAATCAGAATCTCTCCAGGGTAAGACCCAGATATCATTGATCTTAAAATCTTCCAGGTGTCTCCAATGGACATCTAAGTTTGAGCACACCTGCTCTCAGGGTAACCAGGTGCAATCATTCACAAAATTTTCTCTCCTCACAGGCATGCTAGAACATGAAACTGATTGTCAAACCAGGTTGGACATTAGACTCACTGGGTAGTGGGGTGGGGAGATGGGCTTATAGACAGACTGATGCCTGGCCCCCACCCTCATCAGATTTTTAATTAAATGGTCCCTGGAGAAGGCTGTGCTTAGTGATCAGTATCTTTAAAAAGCCCCTTAGGCCACTCAAATAAGCAGCCTGGTTTTGAACCACTGAGTCACACCTACTAATCTTGGGAGGAGACCCAAGGCTCAAGAGAATTGTGTTTCCGCTGCATTAATTTCCAGTAAGGCCTGATGCTTTTCTTTTCTTTTCTTTTCTTTTCTTTTTTTTTGAGATGGAGTCTCGCTCTGCCACCCAGGCTGGAGTGCAGTGGCGTAATTTTGGTTCACTGCAACCTCCACCTCCCAGGTTCAAGCTATTTTCCTGCCTCAGCCTCCTGAGTAGCTGGGATTACAGGCATGGGCCACCACACCTGGCTAATTTTTGTATTTTTAGTAGAGATGAAGTTTCACTATGTTGGCCAGGCTGGTCTCGAACTCCTGCCCTCCAGCAATCCTCCCGCCTCGGCCTCCCAAAGTGCTGAGATTACAAGCTTGAGCCACCATGCCAGCCAGCCTGATGCTTTTCAGCAGACATCTTCCTGGTTCTGAAACGAAGAGATGAAGAGTGAAAAATTCAATTTAAATAAGATTTTCCAGCAGTGTAGGGTTGGGGTGGAGCTCTAAAACCATCTTGCCAGCCTGAGTTATTGAATACCAATGTCAGGAATAATTGAAGCAGCAGCACAAGGGTTATCTGTGAGGGGTGGGAAGGTCTAGTTTAGTTGATCTATTTGACCTTGTTTGCTAGAATTTAAAGTCTTCTTTTCCTTGCAGAAATGAAGAGTTTAAAACAACAACAAATCAGTGACCATATCACATTGTATTGGAACATTGAAAATACTCAGGCTACTTGATAATGTAAGACAGCCATGCTTTTATTAATTATTCAATAGTAGGCAGCTATCTATATTTTGAACTTTTTCCTATTATTTCAGCTAGGAGCAATTCTGCTTTTCACATGTGTAGCTTGCCTGTCCGTTTTTTTTTTTTTTTCCCCTCTTTAGACTGTAATAGTGCTGAGTTCACCATGACCCCTTCATCATAATGAGAAAGAACTTTTCTAATGACTCAGAGATTTCTAAATTAAACCTAAAATGTTTATTACAAAGATGCTGGACACACGTTATGCATCACTGTTGCAATACAGTAATATAATTCAGATAGAAATTATCTTTGCAAATGGCAATCATCAATTTTTGCTACTACTTTTTGCATTCTTGACAATCTGGTCACTGGGCTATGGAAAAGTGCTTTTACTTGATTACTTACACTGTTGATAATCACTGTGGTTTTTGGCAGAGCTAAGGCATTATTTCACAGACCTGCATTGCAATAGAGAATGGGTGTAACTTCAAAATACTGCCAAAGTTCCTGTGGCTTTAGCCGACACCAAGGAATGTACAAACCCAAGCACAATTCTTAGGAGACTTCATTCTTTTACAGTGATTTTGCCACAGGGCAGTCCACATGCAGGGACAAGTTAAACAAATACAGTCCCTGGAGAAAGTGGGCTCCCTTGTAGCCCAAGAAGTCTACTGCTGTGGAGGTCTTCAGGAACTCTCTGTGTCTCCGACCTAATGCCCAGGACACATATCCTCCCACTTAGAACTTTGGATTTAAAAGGGAGGAAACATATTTAAAAATATATATAATTCAAAAACTGACTGGGCACAGTGACTCACGCCTGTAATCCCAGCACTTTGGGAGGCTGAGGCGGGTGGATCACCTGAGGTCAGGAGTTCAATACCAGTTTGGCCTACATGGTGAAACCCCGACTCTACTAAGAGCACAAAAATTAGCTGGGCATGGTGGCAGGCGCTGGGAGACTGAGGCAGGAAAACTGGTTGAACCCAGGAGATGGAGGCTGGTTGCAGTGAGCCGAGATGGCTCCACTGCACTCCAGCCTGGGTGACAAGAGTGAGACTCCATCTCAAAACAAAACAAAACAAGACAAACGAAAAAAAAAGCAAAAAAAAAAAAAAAAAAAAAAAAAAAAAAAAAAAAAAAAAAAAAAAAAAAAAAAAAACAACCCAAAAAACCTGTGGTGCCACTGCACTATTTTCAAAGGGAGAAAGAGCCACCACTCCAGGCTGAATGTTTTCTTATAGATCCTACCCTGATAAAGGAATGAACACAGACCTGTAATGTGGCAGATAACCTTTTGGAAGTGACTGCAAAAGAATAAAGAAAGATAGAAGCAGCAGAAAGAGCTATATTAAATGATTGCCTTATCACTCTTAGACAACTCCTACCCTTGATTTTTAAAAATTTCAAACATTTCAAAGCAATCATTATGCCATAGTTGAATGCTCTTGGGAAAAACAACAACAACAACAACAACAAGAAAAAACAGACTGATTAGTCCAAAAACATCTCAGCAGGCAAAAGGACTAGAACTGATTTAATTTATTTCAAAAAACTCTCCTCTGTCATCACTAAGGTGTCAGTTATAAAGAGGAACACCTATTTTGCTAGACCCTCAGCTAAGACCTCTAATTCTTTTTCACATCAGTCATTGAACAGCTGTCAGGTATATGAACAAGTTTCAGACACCTGAGAACTATGACTGTGAACAGGTGACCTAGAGATCCTCTGCCCCTGTTATCACTTCCTTGGGCCACCCGCCATGGCAGACTACACAGTCATAGAAAATGCCATCACCCAGTTTTATTTGAGACTACAGCAGCATGTGTTCAGCATTATGACTATTTTTCTGGTTTAAGTAGCATTTATTCCTGATTGCTTTTGGTCTTGTCCCTGTCCCATTTCGTGATACTACTATCTGCAAGCCACTAAAGTCAGAAATTGTAATTATCTTTTATTTACTAACCCTGGCTGATCTTGGGCTATTGTGGCTTGTGAATTCTTCTTTTCTTCTTACCATCACCTGAATTCAGGCTGGCATTATTATGTCATCATCCTCTTTGAATAGTTAAGGGGTATTTTGGCTCCTTTAACTCCCTTCCTATTCTTCCCTTTACTGCCAGGTTTTCATCTTAAATCAGAGATCAAATAATCTCATTGCTATGTTCAATTTTTTTCCATGGTTCCCCACTTGTCTTCAAATTCCTTGTCATGTTATTCCTCACCCCATAGTCTTCCAACACTACTCCACCTGGCTCTGCTGCTCCACTGAAGCCCCTTCACTATAATCTCAGCTCCAGCTCTGCCTGGCGATTTTTCTTTACTAACAGTGTATGTAGAATCCTTCCATGTTTATATTAATACACAGTTGCTCCCACTTACGACTCCATTCTCCTCTTTCTCCAGCCATCATAATACACACCTCTTGGAAGGTTCGTATCTAATGTCACCACTGAGAAGTCTTTTCTGCCTGAAGAAATGGAATACTTCGGCCGGGCATGGTGGCTCACTCCTGTAATCCCAGCACTTTGGGAGGCTGAGGCGGGCAGATCATGAGGGCAAGAGATTGAGACCATCCTGGCCAACATGGTGAAAACTCATTTCTACTAAAATACAAAAAATTAGCTGGGCATGGTGGCATGCACCTGTAGTCCCATCTACTCAGGAGGCCAAGGCTGGGGAATCACTTGAACCCAGGGGACGGATGTTGCAGTGAGCTGAGATGGCGCCACTGTACTCCAGCCTGGTGACAGTGCAAGACTCTGTCTCAAAAAAAAAAAAAAAAAAAAAAAAAGAAAAGAAAAAAAGGAATACTTCTTCCTTTGTGCCTTTTATACTTAGTGCCTTTTCATAACTTATCCCCAGGCCCACTCATTTTGCAAATAGTTGTGGACTTACATACTTTTACACAAGCTTCCTACAGACCAGAATTGCATCTTCTTCATCCTTCTGTGCTCAATATTTGTGCTTCAATCTGTACATTGTAGGTGCCCAGTCAATGTTATATTGAATTAGGATTACAGAGCACTGGCTTCCTGCGTGGTAGTTCATGGGAAGCTTCCAGCCCAATGCCTATCAGGTGTGCCACTGCCTGATACATGAGTTGATCTGAACGCCCCTTGAGTTCCTTGTGAGCTTAAAAACTGGAGGAATATGTAATCCCAGCACTTTGGGACGCCAAGGCGGGTGGATCATGAGGTCAGGAGTTCAAGACCATCCTGGCCAACATGGTAAATTGCCATCTCTACTAAAAATACAAAAAATTAGCCGGGCATGGTGGTGGGTGCCTGTAGTTCCAGCTACTCGGATGGCTGAGGCAGGGGAATCTTTTGAACCCGGGAGGCAGAGGTTGCAGTGAGCTGAGATCACGCTACTGCACTCCAGCCTGGGTGACAGAGTAAGACTCCGTCTCAAAAAAAAAAAAAAAAAAAAATTGGAGAAATAACCCAGAAAGTGGACAACTGTTTCCCTCCTATATTGTCTTCTCCTGCTGGCCTCTTCTGTGACCCCTAAACCTTCCAATCCCTTCCATCCTGCTGTCCCTGCCTTTGTTCCTCTTTTTGTACCATCAGAGCCGTTTCAAAGCACAGCTCACATTGCACCTTCTACTGCGAGCCTTCTGCTTTGGATTTGCTTTTTGCTGAATCTCTATAGGACTTCAGAATCTCTTTTTCACTATTCAGCATTTTATTATATACAGTTTTGTTCCAATTATTCATTACTTGGTAAATTGTTCCCAATTAATTCAACTGAGAATTACTAGAGTCTAGCTTAATTTTCAACAAAGGTATTCCCGTGTCTCTCCTGAAGGCCCTGGCTCTGCCATATGAGATATATAACTCTGGGAAAGCTTTAAAAACAGCCTAAACCTCAAATATAAAATGGGGAAAATTATAGTGTCTATCTTATAGACTACAGAAGATAAAATACATTTGAAACATTTTGTGTAACATTTATTAATCTCAATATGTGATAATTGTTTTATCATCATTATTATTATGGACAGTTTTAATCACAACCTGTTGAAATTAACTTATCTTTTATTCAAAGCCTATCAAACATAGGTAATGTTTGATACTTTTAGGTCTTTGTCATATTTCTCAATAATTGTGATAATTAGTTTGGCAAAAAGTAATCCCTTGCGTGGCTTTTGGAACCACTCTTGCACCTTGAATGAAAACCAGCCGGTGTAGGCACTGAAACTGTGATCTGTTCAGTGGTGTCTTCTGGCTCAGATGAAGCACAAGAGCTCGTGAATTGACCTGAAACACACAAATAAAATGTGATTCATTAGATACTAACTAATAACCTCAGTGTGTTTTTGGTGCCATCATACCCAGACTATAAGGTCATTGAAACAAATCCGAGACATTTCTCTTGAAAGACGTTATAGTCAACTCACTTCTCTGCCAAAAGAAAAAGAAAAAAAAAAACAGCCCTATCTCAATGCAATAATCTAGGACGTATTTATTTTAAAACCATTCCATTTTGCTTTCTTAATTGCTCATCTCTCACCCCAGAAAATTTGAATTAACATGGCAAAAGTCCACTGTTTGACTTTAGGAAAAACAGTGTAATTCTTCTGTATCTTTTACAGACTTTGCTTGCTGGGCCAGAGACGACTCATTTGGACACAGCTGTACTCTGAACTTACGTTGCTACTTAACATTTCCACTTCTAGGCATTCATTTGGCTTATTTGTTCCAGAAAGTTTTCTATTCTCTGATTAAATGTTTCACTGTGCTGTACCCACAGATCCATAACCTAATTCAGTGGTTGATTTTTCAAGACTGTGATTTAAAGAGCCAGAGATGTATTGAAAAAGCTGTATCTTTTCACCATTGGATCTAAGGCCTGTCTTATACACAATTTCAATGTAGGTTAAGTTTGGACCTAAAATTGGCCCTTGTAGGGCTCTTTCTACCCCTACAGAATCTTCCCAGCTAAATCTGTGGGGTTTATCCAGTGTCCTTTTCTTAATCTGAATAGCTGTATCATAATCCTTATTAAGACATTGTAGTTCATGAAACTATTTACATCTGAAGTATGTATGTGAAACTTGGAAAATGTTTTAAGACCCTGAAGAGTGAAAGAATAATGGCAGAATGAATGGGGCAAATCAAGGCTTATGATAACAGTGATTTTATCAGAGTTATAACTTGGGAACAGCAGGTCTTGATCCTTATTCTTCAAATCAAATTGATCTTATAGAGATTTATACTTGGTATAGGCTTCTGTTTCCCATAAAGAATGACCAGGAGTCAACTAGTTGGCGTTATTTATTGATTAAGACATAGGCAGTATAGAAAGGATAAGCCTGCCCATAGGAAAATGGTTAAATGCTATTCTCACTCACAGGCTCTCTGGTGGCTGATCCCACTCACTGCATGGTAGAGTAGAAAACTGGGAGTCAGGAGAGCACAGGAGCACCAGGCTGGTGACTGCAGGTGTGCTGGTGAGAGAGCCACAATGACATCGGTATTTGGAGACAAATCTTACCTCCAGTTCACAGACATGGAAACTGACACTCTCGCCTTGGTAATCTGTGTCTCTCATTTCCCCTTTCTGTGCCTCAACTTTCCTTATCCATAAGATTCAGAGTATGAGATAGATGATTTCTAAGTTTCCTTCCTTCTTCCTTTTTGATTCTTATTGAACCGTGGGACAATGACAATCAGAATGAGGCTCTGTGGGGCAGTAGGAGTGGCTGGAAAACTCTCTGAGCTATATGTCAAGTTGCTCTGTCAACATTTATCTAGGGCCAAACAAGTCTGCTGAAGACCAGGGCTGTGAATTAGGGTGGATCTGGAGAGCCCATTTGAAGGGTGGGTCTGAAGAGCCCATTGCTATGACACATAGCAACTCAGATCACCAGTTCCTTAGGTCATGTAACCACTTGCTCCTCCACCTCCTGCTATTCTTCCTGTTCTCAGGAAAACCCAGCCAATGACTTGGTCAGCAGTTGAGCTCTGCATATCTGGCAGACCTTTCTCAGGGACTAAAGGACAGTCCATTCTTTGGCTTCTGTGGTGATTGGGGAATTCTCTAGAATGTGCATGCACAGGATATACACCTCTCAGTACAGGCTATCCAGTTTTTGGTGTTAACTGTAGTGTGGGATGGTCCCTGTGGAGGATGGGTGAAATGAGAAAAGTGGAAAGCATGACATTTTAGTATGTGTTATAATATCTCAAAGAGATGAGAAAAGTCTCCAAGTAGCTTCCACCTATTGGGAATGATTCTGCAAATTATGTTATGTGTTTCCTTTCATAAGGCATTGTTAGAGAGCTCGGCTAGAGTTATGCGCCTGTGTTTGTGGAGTATTTGCAATGTAGGGTGTTTTCTTCAACAGAGCCATTTGCAAAGCAGTTGGTTATTTCTTCTCAGTAGTCTAGCAGTATAGTATCATTCAGTGAACTTTCTGTGACAACGGAAATGTTTTATATCTTGCCACTAGCCTTATGTGGCTAATGAGTGTAGGCATACCTCAGAGATACTGAAGGTTCAGTACCAGACCACCACAATAAAATGAGTCATGTGAATTGTTTTGGTTTCCCAGTGCATACAAAATTTATGTTTCTATGATACTGTAGACTACTGTGTGAAATAGCATAATGTCTAAACAAAAGTACGTACCTGAATAAAAATACTTTATTGCTAAAAATTTCTAACAATCATCTGGGCCTTCAGCGAGTCTTATTCTGTTAGTTGTTATTTATTTTTTATTTATTTTTTGCTAATGGAGGGTCTTACCTCCATGTTGACAACCACTGACCAGTCTGGTGGCTGCTGAAGGTTGGCGTGGCTTTGGTAGTTTCTTAAAATAAGACAAAAATAAAGTTCACCACATGGATTGACTCTTTTTTTTTTCCTGCAAGTTTTCTCTGTAGCATGCGATGCTGTTTGATAGCATTTTTACCCACTGTCGAACTTCTTTGAATCATCTCAAACTCTGCTGTTGCTTTATCAATTTTGTACAATATTCTAAATCCTTTGTTGTCACTTCAACTATGTTCACAGCATCTTCTCTAGATTCCGTCTCAAGAAACCAGTTTATTTGGTCATCCACAAGAAGTAACTTCTCATCTGTTCAAGTTTTATCATGAGATTGAAGCAATTCAGTCACATCTTCAGGCTTCACTTCTAATTCCAGTTGTCTTGCTATGTTTACTATATCTGCAGTCACTTCCTCCACTGAAGTCCTGAACCCCTCAAAGTGATTCACGAGGGCTGAAATCAACTTCTTCCAAACTCCTGTTCATGTTGATATTTTGACCTCCTCCCATGAATGTTCTTAATGGCATTTAGAATGAAGAATCCTTTCTTGAAGGTTTTTAATTTACTTTGTCCAGATCCATTAGAGGAATCACTCTCAATGGCAGCTACAGCTTTATGAAATGTATTTCTTTAATAACAAGACTTGAAAGTCAAAATTATTCCTTGATCCATAGGCTGCAGAATATATGTTGTGTAGGCAGGCACGAAAACCACCCACATCTTGTGCATTTTTATCAGAGCTCTCTGGTGACCAGGAGTATTGTGAAAGCAATAATATTTTGAAAGGAATCTTTTTTTTTCTTTTTTTCCTGAGCAGTAGTTCTCAACAGTGGGCTTAAAATATTCATTAAACCATGCTGTTAACAGATGCACTGTCATCCAGGTTTTGTTGTTCCATTCATAGAGCACAGGCAGAGTAGATTTAGCATCATTCTTAAGGGTCCTAAGATTTTTTGGAATTGTAAATGAGCATTGGCTTTCACTTGATATCACTGGCTGCATTAGGCCCAAATAAGAGAGTCAGCCTGTCCTTTGAAGCTGGGCATTGACTTCTCCTCTCTAGCTCTGAAAGTCCTAGGCAGTATTTTCTTCCAATATAAGACTATTTCATTTACACCAAAAATCTGCTGTTGAGTGTAGCCATCGATGATCTTAGCTAGGTCTTCTGGATAACTTGCTGCAGCTTCTCTATTAGCACTTGCTGCTTCATCTTGCACTTTTACATTATAAGGATGAATTTTTTCCTTAAACTTCCTGAATCAATCTCTCCGAGCTTCAAACTTTTTTTCTGTAGCTTTCTTACCTCTCTAGGTCTTCATAGAATTGAAGAAAGTTAGGGCCTTTCTTTGGATTTAGGCTTTGGTTTAAGGAAATATTCTGGTTGGTTTGATCTTCTATCCAGATCTCTAAAACTTTCTCCATATTACAATAAAGCTGTTTCACTTTCTTATCACTCATGTTCACTGGAGTAGTATTTTTAATTTTCTTCAAGAACTTTTCCTTTGCATTCACAACTTGGCTACGTGCCACAAGAGGCCTAGCTTTCTGCCTAGCTCGGCTTTAGACATGCCTTCCTCACTGAGCTTAATCATTTCTAGCATTTTATTTAAAGTGGGAGACTTGAGACTCTTCTTTTCACCTAAACACTTAGAGGCCAATGTAGGGTTGTTAATTTGTCTAGTTTCAATATTTTTATGTCTGAGGGAATAGGGAGGTCCAGGAAAAAGAGAGAGATAGGGAATGACTGGCTGGTGGAGCAGTCGGAACACACACAACATGCATGGATTAAATTCACCATCTTATATGGGTATGGTTCATGGTGTCTGAAAACAGTGAACAAAACAAAGGTCACTGATCACAGAGTTATAATAATACTGAAAACATTTGAAATACTGCTAGAATTACCAAAATGTGACACTGAAGCACAAAGCCAGCATATGCTTTTGGAAAAATGTTGGTGATAGACTTGCTTGAGGCAGGGTTGCCACAAATCTTCAATCTGTAAAACATACAGCATCTGTGAAGCACAATAAAGTGAAACACAATAAAGCAAAGTGTGCTCATACCTAAAATGTGGCTAGTGCACATATAAATCAAAAATTTTTTTTTTTGAGACGGAGTTTTGCTCTTGTTGCCCAGGCTGGAGTGCAAATGGCGTGACCTCGGCTCACTGCAACCACTGCCTCCCAGGTGATTCTTCTGCCTCAGCCTCCCAAGTAGGTGAAATTAGAGGCATACGCTACCACACCCGGTTACTTTTATGTATTTAGTAGAGACAGGGTTTCACCATGTTGGTAAGGGTGGTCTTGAACTCCTGACCTCAGGAGACCACAAGCCTCGGCCTCCCAAAGTGCTGGGATTACAGGTGTGAGCCACTGTGCCCGGCCCGAAAACCGAATTTTTAATGTATTTCATTTTAATGAATGTAAGTAGCCATGTATGGCTATTGGCTACCAATTTTAACAGCACAGGTTAGAAAACTACTGTACAACTTTTCTGAGGCAGACTCAATCATTATATGTTGAGCTGAGTTTGAATGTTATCATTCTTCAGGGTGCTCATTAAAAGATGTGCTTTTGCCATATATATATATATATATATTAATAATTTTTTTTTTTTTTTGGTTTTTTTTTTTTTTGAGACTGTGAGTCTTGCTCTGTTTCATCTCAGCTGTTGAGTGTCAAGTTTGGCGTGAACCTTGGGGCACACTTCAAGCTCTGCAGTTTTATTCCGGCTTCGCCTTTGCCATTTCTCTGGCTTCCACCACCATGCCCGGCTAATTTTTTGTATTTCTAGTAGAGACGGGGTTTCACCGTGTTAGCCAGGATGGTCTTGATCTCCTGACCTCATGATCCGCCTGCCTCGGCCTCCCGAAGTGCTGGGATTACAGGCGTGAGCCACCGCACCCGGCCGCTTTTGCCATATGTTTTTCAAATATCTAACACAAATTATTCTCAGTAATTCTAGATTTTCTATTCTTTTGATGCTTTAACTAAAAAAGTTATTATAAGTCTGGAGCTGAACAGTCATTATTACTAAAGCAGTGTTCCAGGGACTCCAGGACTTGAGAAAAAAAGTTCCCACAATAATGTATAATAGTTCTGCTGTTTCCATAAACATGCTTTATAGACTCTGCCTTCCACGGCGCTTCCTAGATCTTTTCCTAGTGAAAGCAGGAAACTGGTAATTCATGAAAGTTTCCATTTTCTCTCCACTGAGAGGGAGGAAAGTGAGCAGCACTTTGCATTGGGAGATGTCTGGGTTTAAATTCCAGTGCTGAGGTCTTGGAAAATCGTTTCAATCTTTAAAGCTTCAATTTTCTTCTTTATCAAATGACAATGAAAAGAATTCTTTCAGGCCTCACTACTTTTCAGAGTTGAAGTGTAAAACTTTTGACATAAAAGTAGGCAAGTCTTCCTGAGCTGTACAATACTGTATACATATTTATGGCTATGGTTATTTTTTATCTCAATTGGGACTGGAGCATTTGTATTGACCTTTATGGCACATTTTTTCATACCTGTAACTAATCATTCAGCTACTGCCTATGATAGCTGGAGACTTATCACTGAAAACACCCAGGATCTTAACTTATTCTCTTATTGTTCTCATAGCCATTTGTTAAGTATCCATCTGCATAGTTTAGAGCTGACTGCCATGTAGTAGACTGGTTAGATGAAGCCAACTTTCCTGTGACAGGAGAAAAGTTGAAGAGTTCTCACTCCTATATTCTGTATTGGCTTGATGACATATTTGCTTCCTGAGATAGTGAGAAATCTTAGTTCTGGGTCTACCTCTAGGATTCACTGCATGACTAGGAAAATTCATTTGATCTGTGTATGGATTCTCCTGAAGAGAGATTAAGTTTGTGGTAGCAACTTCTGAGCCCCTGTTGAGTCTCTAATCTCTGTCAGGTGACTGTGTCTGGATTTTGTGACTTGATTTTAAATTCCTTGAAGATAAGAGATGTACCTAATTCTTCATTCTTCCTAAAAACTGTGTTCCTGAGTCAACTGTTTAGATGTAGAGTATACTTGTGATGAGGCTGCTAATTTAAATCACGCTGCATGCAGATGTACAAAGAAAAGGCAGCTTCTTTATTGTTCTATAGCTGATTTAACATTTCTCTTGACCTTTCAATCTTTTGGGTAAGAAGAAGGATATTAGTTATCAATATCTGCAATGCTGCATGATAAATTACCCCAGAGTTTAGCAGCTTAAAAGAATAAACATTTATTATCCCACAATTTCTGTAGGTCAGAAATCTGAGTGTGGCCTTACTAGGTTCTCTGGCTCAGGGTCTCTCCCAAGGGCACATTCAAGGTGCCATCTACAGGTTCATCTGGGGTGACCAACTGTCTGGGATTGCTCAAGACTGAGTGGTTTCTTGGGATGTGGGGCTTTTGGTGCTAAAACTGGAGACATCCTGGGCAAACTGTGCTGAACTGGTTATCTTGTCTGAGTTTTATCTGAACCCTATACAGAGGGACAGTCCTCTTCTAAGCTCATACCATGTCATGTGGCAGGACTCTGCTGTACATGGGTTGCTGGACTGTTCTTCTCTGGCTGTTGGCCAGAAGCCTCCCTCAGTTCCTTGCCAATGTGGTACTTGTTTCATCAGAGTGAGCAAGCAAGAGAGAAAGAGAGGTGAGCAAATTGGAAGCCAGAGTCTTTCAAATTCTATTTGTTAGAAGCAAGTCACTAAGTCCAAACTACACTCAAGGGGAGTGGATCACACACGGGCAGGAGTAGCAGGAAGTGGAGATCATTGGGAGCCTTAGAAGCTGCTCACCACAGGGAGAGAAAACAACTTGCAAATGTGGATAACAGTATCTTTTGAGTAATCAATATGATCTACTTATCTGTGGAATCTAAAATCGTCAAAGTTGGAGCAGAGAGTAGGATGGTAGTTACCAGGGACTTGGAGGAAAGAGACATGGGGAAATGATAGTTAAAGGACAAAGCTTCAGTTGTGCAAGATAAATAACTTCTGGAGATCTAGTGTACGGCATAATGCCTATGGTTGACAGTATTGTATCATATACTTAATGTTTGCTAAGAAGATAGATTTATATTAAGTCTTATCATGCACACACAAAATAATAAAAGCGGTGGGAAGAAACTTTGCAGGGGAGGTGATTGGTGTATTAGTCTGTTTTCTGTGGCATATAACAGAATACTTGGAACTGGGTAATTTATAAAGAAAAGGAATCTATTATAGTTTTGGAGGCTGAAAAGTTCAAGGTAGAGAAGCTGCATCTAGTGAGGGCTTTCTTGCTGGTGGGGACTCTGCGGTCCTAAGGTGGTGCAGGGCATCACATGGCCAGGGACTGAGCATGCTCATGTATTAGCTCCAGTCACTCTTCCTCTTCTTATAAAGCCACTCCCATGATAACCCATTAATGAATTAATCCATTAATCTAACAGTGGATTAATACATGACGCACTCACCTCTTAAAGGCCCCACCTCTCGATACTGACATATTGGGAATTGAGATTCAGCATGAGTTTTGGAGGGGACATTCAAACCATAGCAACAGATATGCTTATGGCCTTGATGGTTTCACAGGTGTATATTTAACTCCAAACTCACTGAGCTTTGTGCAGTTAATATGTAGAGCTTTTTATATGTCAATTATACCACAACAAAGTGATTTCAAAAAAAAAATTCCAGATTTTCTTGTCGTTTTTTTCTGAGATGATTTTTCAGCAGATAGAAGGAGGAAGACTGGCTGACCTTGTGGCAGTGGGAAAGAGGGTTCCCAGGCCCATGTCTGTCCTGTCCTGGCTCCTCAGTCCTCTGCTCTGCTGTCCCTTTCATTCCTGCTCTACTTGCCCTGCTGCTCAGCAGCGGAAATTGGGAGCTGGCAGACTCCTGCTCTGTAATCTCTTGGTTTGGTTGGAGTTGGTTGTTCTCTCTGCTGATTTGATGTCACTTTCATTCGTAAGGACAGGCTGTTACTCCCACCTGATCCTCTGATCTAGCAGTTTCCCCTCTGGTTCCCAACAGCAACCCCAAGGTAAGCTCTCCACCCAGTACCTTCAGATACAGCCTACTTCCTATCTCAGAGCAGGTGGAAATGGTCAGATAGGATACCTGGGGACCAAGAGAGCCTCTGGGGGCTAAATTCAGGCCCTCCTTCTGCATAAACAAAGAGTTTCTCTGATGCAGCTATTCTATGGCAGTTTGCTATGAGTCTCAAATGGGAAATGAGGCAAAACACTCTCTGTTTGGCTTTCCTCTAAACCAATATAAGCCCCATTCTAGAACTGCAGCCCCGTTTGGGGACAGGGGCAGGGAGGAGCCATGATGCTTGGTCCCATTTGCTGCCTCCTTTGCTTCCTGCAGTGCAGCAGGGCTGAAAAGGCAGTTTTTATTTTTTTCTGTGTTCTCTCCAGAGTTTGTTCTCCCTACCCAAGGCATGTGATGAGATGCCTTCTGGTCTGCCAGACCTGGCTCTTAATATGCTAAATAGAGGCTAAGGGAACTCAGAGTGTCCTTTTCTGTGTACCCAAAGCCTGGCTTTCGTGACAATTGTTTTGACGTGGACTTGTAAAAGTCAGATTTATGACCCAGAGATAATCAATGGCCTCTTATTCCCTGAGGCAATATGCTTTTTGGCTAAGCTTGGATGCTGAGGTTGTGAAGCAGCATGATTTAAGGGGAAATGAAAATACTCAAAATGCCAAAAATACTATCCCTATTACATGCACTGGTTTTTAACTGCTGCAGGTGACTTTCTAGGGTGACCACCAGCCCTGGCTTTGGGGTTCAAGGACCTACTCATTCTGCTGGAAGCAAGATGAGCTAGAAATGGATGAGTTAAAAAAATGCTTTTCTAGTGGCACTATCGTGAATCCAGCATTTTCCTGCCAAAAGGATAGCATTTTCCATGGGTTAAGTGAGTAACTCCACATATTTGAGAGAGCTGAAAGAAATGTTTGTTGTGTGTGTCTGCAGGTGGGGGATGGGGGTGGGTAGGTGCTTAAAAAGGGGACAAGGACAGGAGTCACATGTAGTGTGCAGGGGAAAATTGAAGGTATAAGAGGCATGTGGTGGGAACAAAATGGTTAAACAGTTCCCTTCTCCCCACCCCTCCTAAGCAGCTGCATCCAAGAGGGAAGTTTGCCATGGAAACACAGGAAGTATCAGAGAGCTGGGCAACAAGGGAAGCTTTTCTTGTAGTATCCACACTGGAAGTAGCTCTCTTCCCACCAAAAAGCCTGGAGCTATATAACACTTCTCTTTGCAACAACACAGGAAATAGAGACTAATGTCTATTTATGACAGCAAGCAGCCAGAGATGACAGTTTGCAGAGCATATTTGGAGAAAGCAACCTCCTGACAAATGGATTCAATGGGGAATTTGAATTAAAAGTGAACTTTGAATAATTTCAGATGGAGAAATGACATGAAAAGTCTTGACACAGGAGAGTGACCCCTTCAATCCAGATGGTGTGAGACACAGGCACAGAGGGACTCAGCAGAGGGCAATGGAAGAGTCGGATATGAAAGGCAGAGGAAGGACAGCTGCAGGGGAACAGGGCAGACACTCCCCTCAGCCACATCTGGCCAACTAAAAACAATTTTCTTAGCTGTGTAGGATTGTAGGCTATCAGTTCTATATTGAATACCTTTTGCAATTAACTATCTATTCAATTCATTTTAACTTCTTGACATATTGTATGTAGTTCTCATTCCACAATGGGGTTTGAGTCATTCTCCAAAATTCTTTTTTTCCTCTTTTTAAAAGAAGTCTGCAGTTAAAGACCCCTCCCTGATAATGTTACATATATTTGTTTTCATTGGGAGGATCTAAGCAATAAAATTTGGGTGCCAAGACTGGGCCAACCAGGACAATAGCAACTCTAATAGAAAAGTATTTGAGTGAAGCTCATTCCTACGTGGAGGTACCTTTATTTATTTATTTATTTATTTATTTATTTATTTGTTTAAGATGGAGTCTTGCTCTGTCACCAGGCTGGAGTGCAGTGGTGCGATCTTGGCTCACTGCAGCCTCTGCCTCCTGGGTTCAAGTGATTCTCCTGCCTCAGCTTCCTGAGTAGAGGGGATTACAGGCATTTGCCACCATGCCTGGCTAATTTTTGTATTTTTAGTAGAGATGGGGTTTCACCATGTTGGCCAGCCTGGTCTTGAATTCTTGACCTCAAGTCATCCATCTACCTCAGCCTCCCAAAGTGCTGGGATTATAGTCGTGAGCCACCGCGCCTGGCCCCATGATTTATAAAAGCAAAAAAAAAAAAAAAAAAAAAAAAAAAAGAGAGAGAGATGAGAGAGGCTGATTGGGACATAAAATCAGAGAGAAAGGAGGAAGTGCAGATAAAACAGTGTGCCTATTAACAGGTGTAGGATAATCTGTAAAGAGATGAACAGATCTCAGAAGAAGGGACTGGTATAAGTTGTGTTGTGTTTTTGCTTTCAGCTGAAGAAAGGAAGGCAAGTTTGGAGGAGGAAGAGGGATGGTTGTGTAGACTTTGAGAGCACAGGAAAGTGTCTGTTATCTCCTGGCCCTAAGGATCAATATGCAAGTCCTCTAGAAAGGGAAATTGCTAGCAAAAGCAGAAAAAACTATTTGTCTATATGACCCAAGTGGAATGATGAAGGGGACATTACTCCTAATGATAAACCAAATACTGTGCCTCTCCAGCATCCTGAGAGATTGCTGCTGTAGTCTCATTAGGAGACAGCCTTGTTTTAGGGGAGCATCTGTAATCAAGGTAGTGATGAGGTACTACCCTCAGTGACTTCCTGAGACCATCCACCATGAAGGGGTCTGGATCAGAAGAGGAAGCCTCCTGTTAGCATCAATGGTGATTCATTTGTAAGCACTCATGAAACACCATCTGAGAACTTCTAGTTATAATTAGATGAAAGTTCCTAGGGAGTGGCATAAGAATGTGGGTACAGGTGTCAGTGATATTTTACTTATTCTATTAATATGCACCTTCTGTACCAGGTTCTAGAAACTTATTATTATCCCTGTTGGGAAGGAGGCTTACAAAGGGTAAGTAATGTGTTTGCTGCATCTAAACAAGAAGTGGTAGTGCCAGGATTTAAAGCCATGTTTATCTGCCTCCAACGCTTATTCATGGTACCACTATGCTGTACAAGCTTCCCTACACTCCCACTTCCAGTAGAATCCCAAAAGCAGTTAAAATAAGAGGAAATTTTAAAGGGGTAAGTCTTCAAGTCATGTGTCAGATCTTAGACAGTGAAACTTGAGAGATGATAAAAAACAGTGGCTAGGCCGGGTGGCCGTGGCTTATGCCTGTAATCCTAGCACTTTGGGAGGCCAAGGCGGGTGGATTGCTTGAGCTCTGGAGTCCAAGACCAGCCTGGGCAACATGATGAAACCTTGTCTCCACAAAAGTACAAAATTAGCCGAGTGTGGTGGTGTGTGCCTGTAGTCCCAGCTACTTGGGAGGCTGGATTGCTTGGACCTGGGAGGTCAAGGCTGCAGTGAGCCAAGATGGCACCACTGCACTCCAGCCTGGGTAACAAAGTGAGACCCTGTCTCAAAAAAGAAGAAAAAAATAAAATAAATAAGGAAACGGTGGCTCAACATGGAAACTAAAAATAATCTCTGGCTATGGGAGGAGAAACCTCTTTGTCTCAACAAAGTTCAAATATGGGTGAGTTTACTAATAAATACTCTTAAAATCAAGCGTTAATTTGGCCAAGTTATTAAATGTGTTTGAGTTTAATTTTCTATCTGTGAAATGAAGAGAATGAAAGCATCTGTTCTGTAGGTTCATTGAGAGAAGTCACACAAATACAGAGTGTGGTAGATTGTATTTTCCAAAGATGGGCATACAAATATACATATCTGAGTCCCACATGCATTTCTTAAATGGTAACTGACACCTTCCTATTTAATATTGAGGTTTGTATTTTCTCTGTTTGGATCAAGATAGAAACTTGTATCTTTGATCAATAGATGCAGCAGAAGTGATGCTATGTGACTTCCAAGGCTAAGACCATAGAAAGGATACAGCCTCCATCTGCTGCTTCTCTCAGGACACCTGTCCTTGGAATTATTATGCTCTGAGGAAGCACAAATTAACTCGCACGGAGAGGCCAATATAGAGAGGAACTAAGATCTTCAGCTAACTGCCACCGTTGTACACTAGACACAAGTGAAGATGCTTTCAGATGATTCCAGCTCCCAGCCTTTGAGTCTTCCATCTGAGACCCCAGACCATCGTGGATCAGAGACAAGCCGTCTCCAGAGTGTCCTGTCCAATTTCCTCAAGAGAATCAGTGAGCATGACACATTGGTGTTTCATGCCACTGAACTATGGGGTAAATTACTATGTGTCCATAGTAACTGGGACATATTTTGATGCCATGCAAAATGGTACAAAAGAAGAAGAAGATAGCTAGGGAATTTTTGCAACTTGCTTCTTATCTATTAATTTAATTTGGTCAATTGCTAGACCAAGTACTTAAGAGTTAATTCTGTATCTAACAATTTAGTAACCAGATTGTCAGTAAAATGCAAGCAAAATTTAGAGGGACAATGACATTTTGTATTGACAGATTAAACATGGTACTGGTTCACTTTCAGCTTTTGACAAAGGACACTTTTGTTTTCCTGGTCTCCTTTTTTTTTTTGAGATGGAGTCTTGCTCTATTGCCCAGGCTGAAGTGCAATGGTGCGATCTTGGCTCACTGCAACCTCTGCCTCCTGGGTTCAAGTGATTTTCCTGCCCTAGCCTCCTGAGTAGCTGGGATTACAGGCGCGTGCCACCATGTCCGGCTAATTTTTGTACTTTTAGTAGAGACGGGGTTTCACCATGTTGGTCGGGCTGGTCTCAAACTCCTGACATCGTGATCCACCCGCCTCAGCCTCTGAAAGTGCTGGGATATAGGCGTGAGCCACCACACCCAGTCTTTTCTGGTCTCTTACAATTGTTTTAGCTGAGTGCTTACTAATTTACTCTTAGCTAAAGTTCTCCTGTTCAGGAATGAGGAAATTCAGGGGTGGTCAACCAGAGCTCTTTTATTATAGGAGCTCATAATAATAAAACTTTATATTTATAGATGGTTTTGCATGAGGTTTTTACATCCTTAGTCTCAAGCGAAGTTTTCTAATGCATTTGTGTGGGCTTGGCATATAGTGGCCATAGACTATAATAACCTGGTATGTATTTGCTGCTTCTTGCAGCTGTTGAGATATGTGATACAGTGTATGCATACTAAAGATAAAGATGTATAAGTAGGGGGAAAAACCAAAGAAACTAGTGCCTATTTTGGCATCTATGTGAGAATGTTAAGAAATAGAATTCTGGGGGTAGAGTCCTATGGGGACCTGGTGAATTGGCACATGGCCAGATGCTATGCAAATACATGGCAACCATCCCACTCTTGGAGGAGAAATAAATACTATGGGAGGGTTGGGCAGGTACAGAAGGTCATTTTGTAACTGCCAAGACCTCTGAGGGTCTAGGATTTTACCTACTTGCAAGTTGACAGGTTAGCCAACCACAGGTTCAAGGATGCTGGTTGGAGACTTGAGACTCCTGGGTCAGAGGTAAAGGACAGTAGCCAGAGAATTAGCATTTTTGTCCTAATCCCTAAGCTCCAGTTCCCACAGGAGTTAGATAATAACTGCACGCTCAACGGGTTTGTTACAGAAGAGCCCTGAACTTAGGGAACCTGAATCTTGTGTAATATGCAGTTAGCATGCTTGACCTTTGCTTTCAGAGAGAAACATTTTCTTTATTACACAGGACAGTACGCATACCTGCCTTTTGCTTCAGTGGGAAATACCACCTTTAAAATCGTGGCAAGGCTGTAAGCAACCTGCTCTTTGCTTTGGAGGAAAATGCACTGTCTGTTATTTCCAGGATGTTTGCTGTACAAATATCCTTGAAAAGATAGTTCAGAACAAAAGGCCATCAGTACTTCTGCTTACAAGATGTGCAGAAATATTGAGAGATCCATGTAAAACTGTCTGCTAAGAATAACTCCCAATCTTCAGAGGATCCAAAGGAATTGCAAAGCAACTATTATTGTTAGGCTAGTGATGAAGGGCCAATGACATCTGTATGCATCAGGAAAATTAGATGGAAATGTGTACTACGACTTGGATTTGCATGTTTTTTCTTCTGAACTGCACTTCAGGATTGTCTCCATCAATGGGGTAGCAAAGACAACTTTCTAAAAATTCAATTTCCCTGCAGCTCAAGTCTGTCTTCTTTCTCTGTTGGTTTGGAGACCTGGTGGCTATCATTGAGACTCTTAGCAGCATCATTCACACTGACTCTGTGAAATAAACAGAATGGGTACTTATTCTTTCCAGCTGATGGAAGAGGACATTTACCCATGGCTGGCTTTAGGGAAAAGAATCCCATGTGATAGGCTGGTAGTGACAAATGCAGAAGGATACCAAAAAAAGCTGAGTCCCTGAGACCTGCTTAAAAGACAAAGGGGCTTCATTGGAAGCTGCTTTGCATTAGGGATGGTGTTGGTCACTCACCTGTTTTCTTCCAAATCCAATCTTTACCCTTTTTTTGTTCTACTCTATTAATTAGTTGTACCCTTTGTGAAAGAGAAATTAAACAAACTGCTTACCAGCTCAGCAAGATGATAAAATGAAGAAAATGTGTTACCAGCCGACCCATCTAAAAGAAATGCTAAAGAAAGTAGTGAGGCTTAAGGGAAATAACACTGCAGAGAAACTTGAAACTTCAGAAATGGAAGAAAATGGTAACTGGGTAATAGAAAAGGCTATTTTCTCATTTTAAGTTCTTAAAACATGTATCACTAGTGAAAGAAAAGTTGTAACTTTTGGCTGGGGGCGGTGTGGCAGGGAGCAGTGGCTCACGCCTGTAATCCCACACTTTGGGAGGCCGAGGCGGGTGGATCACCTAAGATCAGAAGTTCGAGACCACCCTGGCCAACATGGTGAAACCCCGTCTCTACTAAAAATACAAAAATCAGCCAGGTGTGGTGTCGCACACCTCTAATCTCAGCTACTCAGGAGGTCAAGGCAGGAGGATCATTTGAACCCTAGAGGGGACGTTGCAGGGGCTGAGATCACGCCATGGCACTGCAATCTGGGGGACAAGAGCTAGACTTTGTATAAAACAAAAAAATTAACTTTGGTAGGGTTTCTCGATATGTATATGCAAAGCATCTGACAGCTGTGACACCAACGGGAGAAGGCAAAGGGTCCTATATAGTTATAAGAGTTCTATTTTTGCTTGTAGTAGTAAAATATTTAATCTAAATAGACTGTAAGAGGTTAGGTATGTATTTCGTTATCCTCAGGGCAATCATAAAAAAACTATACAAATAGATACAGCCAAAACACCAACACATAAACTTAAGTGGAATACTAAAAAAAATTCAAAAATAGTTAAATAAATTTTCTAGAATTGCAAAATATAGTCACTGAAATGGAATTGCAGTGCATAGTTTAATCAACTGGTTAAAGAGAGCTAAAGCAAAAAAATTTATGAACTGAAAGCTAGATATGAGAAAATTGCTCAAAATGCAGCACTGAGATAAAGCAATCAGTTGTATTGATAAGGAGAGAGAAACATCTTTTGAAAGATATCAAATTATATCTAAAGCAAAATAATGGATGAACAGCGTAATCACTTACCAGTTATTATTCAGTTTCATAAAAGTCAATTCACCGTTCACATTAAAAAAATGTTGCAGCATATTTGTTGATGCCTGCGGATTTAGACCCTCTGCTTAGGACCAGGTTTTACTTATGCATCTGTGCATTCATATACCACTAGGAAGTTAAAACATGGTTTGGGGCCTGTTCTGAAGTATGAGGAGAAGTTGGTTAGGGTGCTTGCCAAGGTGCCCTCATCCTTGTGGGCACAAACATCCACTGTTACTGATTTGAAGGAAGTGGTTCTGTAATTTCTACATCCACCTGCTGCAAACTGCAAAATTCCTTGGCAACAGTTTCAATTCCTTTAGCAACTCAAGGTGCATGAGTCACCAGGCTGAAAGTGGAGCTCAGCCAGATCTTGGTGGGATCATAGAAACCCACTCACTTCTTGCTTTCCTGGAGCTTCCTACTGGGAAGCAGCAGAGGTGCCCCTGGGCCTGGCAGTTCCCTGTGGACATGTGGAGGGAGGCTGTTCTTAAAATGTCACTGAAAACAGAATTTGGGAGCAATGGGGACTTAGTGACCAGCTCTACTTCACTTTAGAGAATAAGAATCAAGGTTGTGCAATATTACTAGATTACATGGTAGTCAAATAATAACAGATCCTGTAGTAATAAATATAACAACTTTACTATTTATCTGTCTAGGTACTGTCTTCTTTAATCCTTTCAACAGGTCTAAATGGCAGGCATGATTGTTCACATTTCACGGATGAGGAAACTGAGGCTCAAGAAAAGATGAAGTCAAAATTCTATCACAGACTTATCTAGCTCCAAGGCCTTTCTACTACCACTGTGCTGTCTCCTAGGTAATTCGCAGTATTATTGATGACAATGGACATGTGAATCGATAATGCTATCTATTCAAAGTGCTTATGATATACACACCTATATAGGCACTTTTAAATTATATCCATAATGAAAGATGGCTTAGTTTGAATGAGACATAACCCAATATGGAGCCTCACCATTTTGTATGTCTTAGATTCACTTTGCTGTACATCTTCTTACTTAAGGGCCCCTTGCCTAGTGAAGGGGGGTCTGTGACCAACTTTAGAATATAGGGTTATGTTACCAAACGTCCCTCAATGATAGACTGGATTAAGCAAATGTGACAGATATACACCATGGAATACTATGCAGCCATAAAAAAGGATGAGTTCATGTCCTTTACAGGGACATGGGTGAAGCTGGAAACCATCATTCTAAGCATACTATCACAAGGACAGAAAATCAAACACTGCAGGTTCTCACTCATAGGTCGGAGTTGAAGAGTGAGAACACTTGGACACACGGCGGGGAACATCACACACCGGGGCCTGTCAGGGGCTGGGTGGCTGGGGGAAGGATAGCATTAGGAGAAATACCTAATGTAAATGATGAGTTGATGGGTGCAGCAAACCAACATGGCACATGTATACCTATGTAACAAATATGTACCCTAGAACTTAAAGTATAATTAAAAAAAAAAAAACAAAGAAAAAAACAAAGAAAAAAAAGAAAATAGGGTTAGGTTATATTCACTACCCTTTCTGGTAGTTATAATTTTGTTAGTCAAGCTTTTAGTGTAGGCACTGGACATTGTTATTGGCTTATTTGGGAATAAATGAGTATTAATTTTACACACACACACACACACACAAATACATAATCATTAGTTCAGATTTTACATAGCGAAATGAATCACTGGACAGCTGAGGTTATCTATTCACCCTATAGCCTTCTCAAGAGCATGCCAGCAGATGATCATGAACCTAAGAGTCCTCCAGAAAAAAACAGGCCCTGCTGGGGCTCAGCAGCTAGAGGATCAGATCCTGAAAGGGCCTTATATACAATCATAGAGCACAAAGATGCCTTCATAGTGTGTTTTAGGAGGTTCTGAAAGGCCATCTTTGCGATACAACACATTTAATTAGACCAACATTTGCCATAACCAGTTTGTGTCCAGTAATGTGTCAGGCTCTGGATGTACAAAGATAAAGAAGTAAAAGTCCATGGCTTCTCAGCTTTCCCCATCCAGTTTGAAAAGAGGACAGGAAACAAAATAGTGGCACTGCCACAACAATCAAGGTTGCATGTGAAGCTCTATGAGGACATATATGTGCATATAATTAATGCTGTAAGATGGGAAGGTAAGAGGAGAAAGCCAGCAGAAGCTGTAAGAAGATATCTAGGTTGGATGTAATGGCCGAGTTAGAAAGCAGCAGGGTTATGAGGGCACAGGGCATTGCAGCCAGAGGGAAGTGTGGGAGTAGAGCTTTGAGAGCCGAGCCTGGGAGGCTTTGAAGAGTCATGGGATGGAGACTGGAAAGGTGCAGAGGGCCACATCACAAGCAATGTGGCTTTATCCTGTTGGCTATAGTTAGCCAACATCAACCAAACTGGGACACTTTTGAGAGTAAAAGGAGGTGCTAAAAATAAATGGAACTTAATCTTTTGAATATTTATTGACCATCAAATTGACTCTATTAAAAACTTTTTGAAAAAAGAATCTTTTTTTGGGGGGGGGACAGAGTCTCCTTTCTCCGAGGCTAGAGTGCAATGGCGTGGTCTTGGCTCACTGCAACCTCTGCCTCCTGTGTTCAAGTGATTATCATGCCTCAGCCTCCCAAGTAGCTGGAATTACAGCTGTGCACCACCATGCCCAGCTAATTTTTGTATTTTTAGTAGAGATGGGTTTCACCATGTTGGCCAGGCTAGTCTCGAACTTCTGACCTCAAGTGATCTGCCCGCCCCAGCTTCCCAAAGTGCTGGGATTATGGGCATGAGCCACCATGCCCAACCTGAAAAAAATTATTAAAATAGAAAAATATTGGCTGGGCATGGTGGATCACGCCTGTAATCCCAGCACTTTGGGAGGCCAAGGAGGGCAGATCACCTGAAGCTGGGAGTTTGAGACCAGCCTGACCAATGTGGTGAGACCTCGTCTCTACTAAAAATACAAAAAATTAGCAGGGCATGGTGGCATGCACTTGTAATCCCAGCTACTTGGGAGGCCAAGGCAGAAAAATCGCTTGAACCCGTTAGGCAGTGGTTGCGGTGAGCCGAGATTGTACCACTGCACTCCAGCCTGGGCAACAAGAGCAAAAAAACTCTGTCTGAAAAAAAAAAATTATCTTGTGTATTGAGGCAAAAATTTTAAAATTCCTCTTTATTATGTAAAGAATAAACATAACAGCAAAATAATTATTCTTGATATATAGGCAATTTTTTAAAACTTTTTTTTTGAGACAGAATCTCACTTTGTTACCCAGGCTGGAGTGCAGTGGTGTGATCTCGGCTCACTGCAACCTCTGCCTCCTAGGTTCAAGCAATTCTCCTGCCTCAGCTTCCAGAGTAGCTGGGATTACAGGTGCAACAAACATTTTCTCTCATTCTGTAGGTTGTCTGTTTACTCTGTTGATAGCTTCTTTTGCTGTGAAGAAGCTCTTTAGTTTAATTATATCCCATTTGTCAATTTTTGCTTTCGTTGCAATTGCTTTTGGTATCTTTGTCACAAAATCTTTGCCGGTGCCTATGTCCTGAATGGTTTTGTCTTGCAGGGTTTTTATAGTTTTAGGTTTTACATTTAAGTGTTTTATCCATCTTGAGTTGGTTTTTGTGTGTGGTGTAAGGAAGGGGTCCAGTTTGAGTCTTCTGTGTGTGGCTAGCCAGTTATCCTTTCCCCATTGCTTGTTTTTGTCAGGTTTTTCAAAGATCAGATAGTTGTAGGTGTGTAGTCTTATTTCTGAGTTCTCTATTCTGTTCCATTGGCCTATGTGTCTGTTTTTGTACCAGTACCATGCTGTTTTGGTTATTGTAACTCTGTAGTATAGTTTTGAAGTCAGGTAGCATGATGCCTCCAGCTTTGTTCTTTTTGCTTAGGATTGCCTTGGCTACTTAGGCTCTTTTTTGGTTCCATAAGAATTTTAAAATAGTTTTTTTTTTTTTTTTTTTTTTTCTAGTTCTGTGAAGAATCTCAATGGTAGTTTAATAGGAATAGCATCGAATCTATAGGTTGCTTTGGACAGTGTGGTCATTTTAATGATACTGATTCTTCCTGTCCATGAACATGGAATGATTCTCCTTTTGTTTGTATCATCTCTGATTTCTTTGAGGAGTGGTTTGCAGTTCTCCTTGTAGAGATCCTTCACCTTCCTAGTTAGCTGTATTCCTAGATATTTTATTATTTTTGTGACAATTGTATAGGCACATATTTTAATCTATTTCTTATCTACATCTATCCCTAATACTATGCCATTAGTATCTTTCTGAAGAATATATGTATTTTCAGTATAATCTTATTAAAATGTTCTAATAAAATTGAGTGATAGTCAAAGCTCTATTTTTTTTTTTTTTTGAGAGAGTCTCACTGTGTTGTCCAGGCTGGAGAGCAGTGGTGCAATCTCAGCTCACTGCAACCTGTGCCTCCTAGGTTCAAGCGATTCTCCTCCTTCAGCCTCCCGCGTAGTTGGGACTACTGGCACGTGCCACCATGCCTAGGTAATTTTTTGTATTTTTTTAGTAGAGACGGGGTTTCACCATGTTAGCCAGGATGGTCTCGATCTCCTGACCTTGTGATCTGCCTGCCTTAGCCTACTAAAGTGCTGGGATTACAGGTGTGAGCCACCACTCCCGACCTCAAAGCTCTGTTTTATGGTAAATAAATTAGAATGTTTGATGATTCCAATGAATCCTTCTCTTTTTTTTTTTCAAATTGAGAAAATACTTTCCCTTCAGAAATTGAAGCATATTCAAAATAAATTCTGCTCAATGTAGGATATTCTCAATGAATTTTTTTTTTTCATATTAAAATGTGTAAACATCTCAGGTTGTTTCTTCTCTCTATTCAGTGTATTTTTAATCAACAAATGTTTTTGTAAGACAGAAACTCATCAAATAAGTCATCTGTGTTTATGATGTTTTTGAAGTTTTGCCAAATACAAATGTTATATAATTATAAGCTTTTTTCATTCAACTTCAGAACAGAATATAAATTTATTGAATTAAAAATAGTTGCTCTGTCAAATGATTCTCCCTAAAAGTAATATATTCTGAAGAACAATTATCAAATTTGAAAATTGAAACTTGTTTACCCTTTAAGCCCTTTTCATTTGATATGTTCAGTTCCTCCCTGTATTAGGAAGAATAAATTTCAATGTCTTTATTGTTATAAACCTTATTTTAGTAAGCAAAATTTACTAAAACTTCAACACCTTTTTTGTTGTTTTATTTATTGAGTACTTTTATTAAAGTGTTCCAACTAATTTTGAACAAAAGGCAACCATAATTTAGAGGACTTTTAATTTAAAACTCAATTCCGTTGTAGGACACTTGGGTTAATATAAAAAATTCTTCAAAGGCTCAAACTGTTTTTTCTTTTTGAGACGGAGTTTTGCTCTTGTTGCCTAGGCTAGAGTGCAATTGGGCCATCTCAGCTCACTGCAACCTCCGCTTCCCAAGTTAAAGCAATTCTCCTGCCTCAGCCTCCCGAGTAGCTGGGATTACAGGCATGTGCCACCTTGCTAGGCTAATTTTTATATTTTTAGTAGAGATAGGGTTTCGCCATGTTGGCCAGGCTGGTCTTGAACTCCTGACCTCAGGTGATCCACCTGCCTTAGCCTCCCAATGTGCTGAGATTAGAGGTGTGCGCCACTGTGCCCGGCCCCCAGGCTCAAACATTTCTAGTAGTCAATTGATTGTAGGCATCAAGGAAAAGAAAGTATATATTGCAATATTGAATATTTTGTTTCGTCTTCAGCATGTGTCATCCTAAATTTTATGTAGTTAAACCACTTATATATAGAAGTGATTTAAGTATACCTATGTGTGTAAAGTTTGATAATTACAGTTTTCATTTTGAATGATAGAATATCACAGCTGGTCTTAATCGACGTGTGAATTACATGTACACCACAACCAATTCCCAGTAGAGTTCTGCTCCATAGTTTCTATTTTTTTTTAAGTTTTGTAGGATCATTGTTTTTACCATGATGCTGGGCTTCACCAAAATTTCTAATTGTTTTATCACGACAAAAAAATAAAAGTTACTTTCAATATTGAACATTTTAACTGAATTTACAATGGCATTCACAAAATGTCAGATGTTTCAACTATGGCAGAATGGGCTATATTTTTATTTCATAAATCATTGAAAAGAATAGAAGTATTTTTATAATTAAGTGATTTTCAATTTGAAGCTGAAAACTGCTGTAAAACTTGTACCACTTAACCATTTTATCAGGGAAGATAGTTCTCTTCGACCAAGCACAGAGCTTTGGGAAGGATGTATGTGGGGCAGTGAGGGAGGGAGGGCCCAACCGCATAGCCAGCCAGGTTGGCAGCCACATCAAACTTGGTGATCAATATGGTGACAGATATTGTGGATAGATCACCCTCACATCCACCATTTAACTATTTTAGAAGTTTTTCTTCTGCTAATGGAGATAGCACATTGACAATGATCACTTTATTTTCAGACTCGCACAAGGAAACTTGGAATGAAAAATGAGTAAAGTTAATTCAGAATATACATTTGATCTAAATAAAAAGTCATGCTTCACAATGTGATTTGTGTATTATCTATAGCTGCACATGTTAAATCACCATCTTTGGGCAAAGTCTTCTACCGACTGTTAGAGGAGTTTCTGATGTTTCTTCATATTTGTGTCTTCTGGTTTTCACTGGGCCAATAATATCAGTAGCTCATGTGGTAGATGGTAATTCTCAACAAATATTTAGTATGAGTTACTCTTTCATTGTCAACGTTTTTGAGGTGTGGCAAGTCAGACCAGGTTTGATGACTCACACCTGTAATTCCAGCACTTTGGGAGGCTGAAGCAGGAGGATCGCTTGAGCCCGAGAGTTTGAGATCAGCCTGGGCAACACAGGGAGACCCTCATCTCTAAAAACAAGCAAGCAAGCAATCAAGCAAACAAACAAACAAGCATTAACTGGTTGTGGTGGCATGTTCCTGTCATCCAAGCTACTTGGGAGGCTGAGGTGGGAGGATCACTTGAGCCCAGGTGTTCGAGTCTGTAGTGAGCTGTGATCACACCACTGCACTCCAGTCTAGGTGACAGAGTGACACTTCTCTTAAGGGAAAAAATAAGGAAAATCCATCCTAATTTTTTACAAAACTTGAAATTTCTTTCTTCTTTTAAGCTTATTGTTGCTGAATGGTTTATTGTAAAATAAAATTCATTGACCATAAAATATATTTATTTTATCTTAATAATTATGTGTAATATAAATCTACATGTATTTATAATAAAATCTGTATTTATATATGATATTTTATATCTAAAACATTTATTTTATTATATATACATATTTATAGATTTCCACTACACAATAGTTGAACCTTTTTTTAAACACACTGTTACTGGCTTGTAAAGATGATAAACTTGTAGAGTAGGACTATTCAGACTATTCTGTATAGACTCTTTGACATGATTGATCAATCTCTATTGCTGCACATATTTTACTTATGTTTCCACTTGATTAACCTCCTGTCACCCTGGTGACTTGCTGCATCTGGAAGGCATTGCCAGTGAACTAGAAGGAGTTTACTAATCCTACCCAATTACATCCAAATACACTTCAATTTAGGAACGAATGATGAATGAATAACCCTATATGTTGTCCTTGAAAGGGAAATGTAAACTAAGTTGGATCTTGAAAAGGTAGAGGAAAGAGAGTTGGTTTATCACTATTATCTTTCAGCTCTAATCAAATGTCAAAATAAGAAGCCTATTTATTGTACATGCTTCTCACACAATACCAGAAGAGACTATGGCAGAAGCTGGAAATAAATATAAAGTAGAGGTTCATGAAATATACCTTGGCTTATTTTAATACATTATAGGTGTTATTACTTTATTAAGAAATAAAAACCAGGACAAGTGCTAAATGAGAGGGGACCCCAGGACAAGAAGCATAAACCAAGACGGCCTTGGGTCATCTGGAATATATGGTTTCCCTAAGCTTAAGGTATTACTGCAGGTTTTAAGTAATGAAGTTGTATAATTAAACTTATAACTTTATAGGGATAAAGTTGGAACTTTTGTGGCAATGAGTTGTATTGATTATGATAGAATAATTTTTTAAAGGGAGATTATTTTAGAGATTTTGGCCACGATAAACCATTATCTACTTTTAAATACTTTAATATAGTTAATTTATTGTGTGATCAGTGTTGCCTAAAAACTAGAGAAACTAAGGAATATAATAGAAAAGAAATGTGACCCAGAACAGGAATGTTTCAACAAGGTTCAAATGAGCTTGAAATAGAATATGGAACCTTCTCACAGATGTCAGAAAAATGATCTGTGTTACGGATTGCTAGTTGATCCCTGTCTTGGTCTGTGCTGCTGTAACAAAATACCGAAGACTCGATAATTTACAAGTAACAGAAATTTATTTCTCGTAGTTCTGGAGACAGGAAAGTCCAGGTCAAGGTGTTGGCAGGTTCAGTGTCTCGTGAGGGCTGCTGTCTGCTTCCAGAGGGGTACCTTGTTGAGGGTGAATGCTGTGTTTTCACATGGCAGCAGAGACAGACAGGAGCAAAGTCACTCCCTCATACCCTTTTACAAGGGCTTCAATTCTATCCATGACAGCTTTGCCCTCACGACTCAATTACCTCCTAAAGGCCTCCCCTCTTAATACCGTCACATTGGTGATTAAGTTTCAGCATGAATTTTGGAGGGGATACGAACATTCAAACCATAGTAATCCCCAGCAGCCATTACCTCCATGATTCTTATTTTGTTGAAGTCCTGGTTTTCAGCGGGGCAAATGTTTGCTCAACTTCCCTTGCAGTTTGATATAGCTATTTAGGCTTCGACCAATAAATGTCATCTGCAGTGTCATGCATAATTCCTGCAAGTGTCTTTAAAGAGAGGGAGAATGTCCCCTCTCTTTCTCTTTCTTGCTGTCTGGAACACAGACATGATGACAGAGCTTACGTGGCCAACCTCAATCCTGACGAGGAAATCAGGTGCTAAGAATGGTCGAGCATCAAGAGAGGAAAAAAAAGCATCAACAGAGAAAGAGTTTGGGTCCCTGCATCCTGTAGCCATTACACTGGCCCTGAAGACCTTCTCTCTCAATTTCTTTCACGTGAGAAAGAAGTAAAATTCTAACTTATTTAAGCCATTCTCACTTTGGGTTGTAAGTCACATCAGTGGAACTTAATTTTAACTTGCTTGAGCAGTTTACACAGTATAATGTTCACTTATAAAACAATCAGACAAAACGTTCCCTATTTTATCTTTACAACAGCCTTTTAGTGAAGTGAGGCAGGTGAAAACCCCTTTTACCAAGGAAAAAATTAAGATTTAGAGAGGGTAACCACTTTACTTAAGGTCACATAGCTAGATAGGGAGAGCTGCAATATATAATTTAAGGCCTTCTTACTCTATCTTCGGTGGTCTTGTTAAATGTGGAGTTGGCACAGCACTGATAAGTAAAAAGAGGTTTGTTAGGGGAAGAGAGACATCATAAAAGATTAATTTTACTGGGGTCTGACATAAAGGAGGGACAGTGCTATGGCTTAAATGTCCCCTCCAAAACTTGTGTTGAAACTTAATTGCCAGTGTGATAGCGTCAGGGTGAGGTCTTTAGGAAGTGATTAGGTCATGGGAGCTTCACCTTCATGAGTAGATTAATGCAGTCATGTGGAGTGACTCAGTTATTATGGGAGTGTGGCTTTGTTACAAGAACCAGCACTCAGTCACATGCATTTCTCTTGCCTTCCATGTATCCATCATGGGATGGCCCTTGTCAGATGCCAGAACCATGCTCTCGGACTTCCCAGCCTCCAGAATTTTGTGCTGAATGAACTTCTTTTCTTTGTTAATTAACTGGTCTCTGATATTCTGTTATAGCAACAGAAAATGAACTAAGACATAAAATTGGTACATAAGTAAAGTTGTTGCTATAACAAATAACTGAAAATATGGAAACAGTTTTGGAACTAGATAATGTTTAGAGGCTCAAAGGATTTGGAAGAGCAAGCAAGCTAAAGCCTAGACTATCATAAACAGAACATTAAGGGTGATTCTGGTGAAGGCTCAGAAGAAGACCCCAGAACTAGGGAAAGTCTGAATTTTCTCAGGGACCACCTACCTAAGTGATTGTGACCAGAATACTGGTAGAAATATGAGTAATAAAGGCCGTTCTGCTGAAGTCTCAGATACAAATGAGAAATAAAGTATTGGAAACTGGAGTAAAGGCCATCCTTGTCATGGAGTAGCAAAGACCTTGGATAAATTCTGTTCATGTCCTAGGACTTTATGAAATACATAAGAGCGATGACTTAGGATATCTGCCAGAAGAAATATCTAAGCAGAAAAATATTCAGGCTGCTGCATGGTTACTATTAACCACATACAGTGAGATACAAGAGCAAAGAAAAGACCAGATAGAATTTATATTTAAAAGGGAATCACAGAAGAAAGATGTGGGAAATCTGAAGTCTGGCCATGTAAAGGGTTAAAAAGCATGTTTGGGAGAGAATACTGAGAGTGTGGCCAAATGATCATTTGCTAAAGAAAGTAACATTGATAGAAGGAAGCCAAGTGCTATTCATTAAGAAAATGGGAAAAATGACCTTGAAGGCATTTTAGAGATATTTGAGGCTGTCCCTCCCATTGCAGGCCCAGAGATCTAGAAGGGCAGAAGAATTTCAGGGAAAGGGCCCAGGGTGCCTTCCATGAGCTTACTGCTTAGAGCCACCTCAGGTTTCTGCTCCCTAAATTTCTGACACAGCACCCCTCAGGTGGGTTTATGTGTGGCTTGACCCACTGCCCCAGGAGGTAAAAGAATGTAAACCTTGGGAGTCTCCATATGGTGCTAATTTTGTAGGCATGCAGAATGCAAGAGCTGTTGGGGAATGACTACCTTTTCCTAGGTTTCAAAGGATGTCACAGCCTGGAGGACCAGGCAGAAACCTGCCACAAGGGCAAAGCTGCCACACAGCCCCCACTAGGGTAATGCCTAGTGGAGCCATGGGAGTGGGGCCACCACCGATATCCTAGAATTATAAAACTACCAGTGTGCAACACCAGCCTAGGAGAGCCCAGCAAAGCCACAGGGATGGGGGCCCAAGGCCTTAGGGGGCCAATCCCCACACCGTGTATGGAAGAAGTGGGGCATGGGGTCGAAGGAGACTATTCTGCAGATTTCAGGTTTAAGACTTACTGGGTTTTGGACATAGTTGAGACCAGTTACCATTCCGTGACTGCTGACTTCTCCCTTTTGGAATGGGTATATGTATCCTATGCCTGTTCCACCACTGTGTTCTAGAAGTAGATAACTTATTTTGATTTCACAGGTCACAGCTGGAGAGGAATGTGCATGCCTTTAGTCTCACCCACATCTAATTTAGATGAGACCTTGGACTTAGGACTTTTGAGTTAGTTGATGCTGGAACAAGTTAAGACTTTTGGGCCTATTAAGATGGAATGAATGTATTGTGTATGTGAGACGGAAATGAGTTTGGGGGGATGAGGGGTAGAATAATGCTTTTAATTACCCCTCCAAAATTTAGTTACCATAGTAACAGTATTAAGAAGTGGGAGCTTTAGGAAGTGATTAGGTAATGGGGGCTTTCCCCTTGTGGATGATGACGTCAGGAGTGGGTTAGTTATGGGGGTGGTTTCATTATAAATGTGAGCTCTCCTGAATGAGCTTCTCTTGCCCTCTGCCTTGTGATGACCCCCACCAGATGTCAGCACCATGCTCTTAGACTTCCCAGTCTCCAGAACCATGAACTGAGTAAACTTCTTTTCTCCATAAATTACCCAGTGGTATTCTGTTACAGCCATAGAAAATGGACTAAGAGAGGCAGCAATCAGATATATAAAAGTCAAAGGGTTTCCTCAAAGTGATACAGCTTAATATCGTATCTGCTTAGCACGTTGCTGAATAAAAGTGACTTTGTTGCTCTTGTCATGGCTTCTTTCAGTATTCTAAGACCCTAAAGCATAGTATCATGTCTTGTCATTGTAGGCAAAGGGGTACCTTATAATAGCCTTTTAAATTATTGAGGTGATAAACTTTATGTATCACAAAGCGTTGTGTTTATTTTTTAAGTGCTCCTTTATTAATATGTACCTGTTACAGTAGCTGTCACATTTTTTATTGGGAGATTGAGTGAGTGAGTAGGTATGAATCAATTGCTAGTTATACTGGTATCAAACCCAGCTGAACTAATGTGTGTTAATTTAATAGTGGGCTGGAGGATCTAAAAATCCAATACATTATTTTTTAGAGGAATTTTTAGCTACCTCTTTTATAGGCTCCAATAACCTGAAGATACATGCTGGTTTATATTTGTGTTTTATTTGTTATTTTAGAACACCAATTTGTGTTATGGGGTTAATTCTCTACAACATGAAGGCAATTATTTTCATTACCAGTAAAATTTATTTTGAAAAATTTGTAAGTTCAAACTGAACGGTTTGTTTGGAGGCAAAGTTGTCATGAACTCTAAGATAATTATATGTTTTTAATATTCTGGAAGCCAAAGGGTGGAAAGGAACAAAGTGACATCAAATGTTAAAGTCTTCTCAGTATTTAAACGGAATATTGTGGGGTTTCTTCAAGGCCCCTTTAACATGCAGTTGCGAAATGTGGGAACTGTGCAAATTCAGCAATCAGTGGCACAGAAAATACTCATTTCGCATTGACACTTAGGATGCCAGCTCATAAATTGAGCTTCTAGGATTCTGTCAATGCTTGACCATGCCAGCAGTTCGTATAAATCCACTGATAATTAAAGTACAGAAAGCACAAAAGGTAAAAGTAAATGAAAATTTTCTAATCTTGCAAAACATGTTAATAGATACATTTTGTAGCAAAATTTCTGATATGCTGGAAAGAATACTTAACCGGGTGGTACCATTATTTCTCTTTTGAAATATATCATGCTAAATATGTCCCTTGTGCTCTATAAAATCACCACATATCCGTTTTGTGAGGCAGTTCTGAAGGAGTTAAAAGTTCCTCTAGAGAAGTCTAGAGGCTAAAGTTAATTATTAGCAAGCTCTCTTTTTATTATATACATATTTTAAGATTTAACAAAACCACTCCTCATATTTTCCTATTATCAAAAGGCATGAAGATTTGATGCCTCGGAATGCTGATGGTGTCCTGTGGGGACAGAGGATTCTAGGACTGCCAATTGTGTCATGTATTTTTCATGTATCCTCAAAGGCTACATTGTGAGCTCCAATGTCTGTTAGTATTTGCAACACAGGGGACTGATAAATAATCAAAATTACCTAATTCTAAGTTTTCTTTCTGTTATAAACAACTCTGAGAAAATACTGTTTTACTCTAAGGAACGTAGGAAGTTACTCCTAGACGTGTGTTGATATTTACAAATGATGGCAATGAATGATAATAATTGAAAGATTATTTTAAAATTTTAGAGCAAAAGGCTTAAATGGTCCTAAGAGACTAGAACTTTTACATAAAGTGTTTGGGGAAGGTAATTTCCAGAGGAGGAATATTCTGAACTTAAAATAGAGTTGTGGTATTGGTTACTACTTTCTAGTTCAGCCAATTGGACCTAGTCAGTATGAAAATGACATAGCATCAAGCTTTGTTGTATTTTGTGGGAATCTTCCAAGTTCCTTAGTATCTACTGAATATCTGCTGCTCTTCGATTCCGGTGTGTGCAGACTGCGGTGATGTTTTTGTCATGCTCAGTGAGGGCCTCCTGGGTTGGGTGTAGTAACTTGGCCATGCCCAAAATGTACCTGAGGTGCCTTGACACTTCAGCATGACAAAGCTCTGGGGATTCTAGTGGCATGCGCAGAGATGATTGACACTTCAACATGACAACGCTATGGGGATTCTAGTGGCATGCGCAGAGATTATTCTCAGGGTTGTTCCAAAATAACATGACGGCATCTGGAACCATCTGAAGGGAGGGTGGTGCTTCTGAGGAGTGTTAGTGTAGGAAGAAAAGTCCCAGCTTGAGTTTGTTTCTTTCTATGAAGTTGAGAAGAAAACAGTATTTCCAGTTCTCTGCCTTTTCTTCTCATGTGACACGATGCATAGATGTTTGTTCAAATGGATATTTACAAATGATGGCAATGAATGATAATAATTGAAAGATTTTTTTTTAATTTTAGAGCAAAAAGCTTAAATGGTCCTAAGAGGCTAGAACTGTTACATTAAGTGGTTTGAGGAAGGTAATTTCCAGAGGAGAAATACTCTGAACTTAAAATAGCATTATGTTACTGGTTACTTTCTAGTTCAGCCAAATAATAGTTGCCAAATAAACTTAAAGAGTTCTAATAAAGATTTTTGCCAATCCCCTTCATTGCCTCCCCCTCAAAAATAAAGACAGGAGAACAGATAGATAATTGCAGCTGTTGGAAGATTCAAGGTGATCACCACAGTGCATTACAATCCTTCCAAGGCAGAGGTGAAAGGGACAAGGAATCCGGTGGTGATGTGTGAAATGCTCTGAGGTCTTCTCCAAATAGTCCCAAGCAGATGAGGTTAGCTGGGAGGCTGAACATGTCCATTCAGTCTTGGGAACTGGAACTGGAGTGTCCCTGTACTTCTTTCAGACACCCAAGGGGCTGAGGGTTGTCATCTATGAATATGATGCTAGGAAAATTTCAAATCCTCACAAAAACCAATATTTTTCTCCTTTATATTTATAAAATGGTCATCTTTAACATGCTGACGGAAATATGTCAAAAGCTCTGAGGTTAGAGGGGCGTGCTTTGCCCGGGTGCTGTCACTTGGTGATCCTGTATGCCTCTGCTCACCAGGCTGTTGAGTTTTTCCTATCATTCACCTTGCCCTTCAGAGTTAATCGTGCCCTCCTCTATGCTCCTGAAGCACTTACTACTCTGAAGGGCCACAGTCTATTTTTTATTTGTGTCTCTCCTATTGGATTATGAGCTTCTCGAGATCAGAGACTTTTTTCTTATTTATCTTTGTATAAATTATAAATGTTTGGTAGTGTCTAGTGTGCTTAAGACATTGTTGGTTTAAATAAATAAATAGATTACAGCTTTAATAATATCGTTTCAGGGTAATCCTTTAATACAGTTTATAATTTTATTTACGAAGCAATATAATTATCATATAAATTTTAGAAAATGGAGCTGAATAAAATAAAATCTGCTGCTATGTCACCATTAGGATGACCACCGCAAACATCGTGATATATATCCTACTAAGCATGTTTCCAGTATGTGACTATAGATTTAAAAACAGGAGAGAGAAAAATGGTATTATATGACACACGTTCTCTTATAAGCTGCTTTGAAAAATGTCATTATACTGTGAATGTATTTCCATATCACATATTCTTCTATGACAGTGCTTTTAATGATTCTAAAATGTACCATAATTTATGTGATCATTCTTCTATTGTTGGACATTTATGTGGTTTCCAATATTTTGCATCTACAAAAACTGCCACAATGAACATCCTTGTGTGCATCCCTGATGACTTCCTCAGGATAAATTCCGCATAGTGGAAGAGCAGGCAAAAGGGCACATGTATATTTAAGGTATTTGGATTATATTATGAAGTTATAATAATTTATATTCTCTACAATGACATATGACAATTTCCATTTATCTGAATGCTTGCCATGAATAGGTGTTATACATCTCAAAAATTATCAATCTAACAGTCTAAAAACCACATAAAAATCAACATGATAAAATGGTCTATCACCAAAGTCATGCATGAAGGCCTAGCATTGTTGGAAAATGGTTGTGTGTGGGGGAAAGGGTTAGCTTAAAATCTGTTGAAGGTATAGCTACTGGCAATGAGGAAACAGGATGGATGGGGTTGAGGTTGTGAGGTTTAGGGAGCAAAGGGAAACACAGAGGACATCCCTGGGAAGTTCAGAACCTGAGTGGTGGTGACTATGGTGATGTCATTTCAGAGCCCAGGGAAAAAGTGTCCAGTCAGAACAGAACAATCCAGGTCAGGACTCAGGAACTAGAGAAGAGGAAGGACATGCCAAGCGTCGAGAAGTCAAGGCAAGACTAAGAATGCATGAAAGAGAGAGTAAGTCTGGGAGAGAAGGTTTCAGAAACCCACATGAGTTGAAAGTAAACGTTGGATCAAGGTTCCTGAACAGGTGGAATGTTGACGTTGTTTGGGAGATCATGAAAGGCGAGATGACCTTTTCATCAGAACCAGTCAAAGCTGGTTTAGAGTTTTGGCTTTGCCACACACTGTGACCTTGAATAAGGCACAGAGGCTGTGTAGTCTCAAGTTTCTCCCTCATTAAAAAAAAAGTGGGGGTGGGGGTGAGGATTTAACCATTTGATTAAAAGGATCTCTAAGTAAGGCTTCTTCCAGCCCAGAAATTCTCTGCTTCTATTTTAAATGAAAACAAACCGGACTTTGGGATTTGTTTCTTGGACTGTGGGAAGGGGGCAGTCTCTATTGCACAGCCATGGATTTAGCCTATGTTTAGATTTATGCTTTGGGATTATTACTTTTGACAACAAATCATCCTGCAGAAGTCCACCAATAATTTGAAATAACGACTCTGTGTTTTGAAATTCTGAACTGTGATACTGCTTCAGTTTACTTGAATGAACAGTGGTGATACAATCAGCTGCAAATATTTCTTTTCTATCCAAGACATCTGTCATGTTTGATTCGCAACAGCAATCCATAAATGTGGAAGGCTGCGCCATCAAGCATTCTCATTTCTCTGTAGGCCTTGTCATTAATGAGAACTTTGGTTGAGTTGAAAGGGATTGGAAATCTGAGGAAAGTATGGGAGTAAAACCCCAGTAAATGTAAGCAATAACTGCTTAATTTGAAGTGACACTTCTCTGTGTTTGACATTTTTGGCACTGCAAGCTGGGATGTTTGCCACTGGAAAGTCAAAAATGCCTGCAAAAGCAAATGCCCGGTTTTCAGATATCTGGTCTGTATCATTTATTTTTAATACTAAATGCGACATAGTGTAATGTTCTATCGATTAAATTAAACTGCACGAGTGAGGGAGATAGAATTTCAATCGAATTCTTAGATGAAAAATGAGCTGCCTGTCGTAGAATTTTCCTGGCAATCGTCTAACGTCCTGATAGATATTGGCTGGCTCCATTTAAACAGCTGCAACCTGGCAGCCATCAAGCTGTGCCTAAACAAGGGGCACTCCCATTCAGGAGAAAAAATGTCTTGGGCCTTTAAAGAAGAGGGAAAGAATTTCTTGGTTAGTTGGGAGCTTTACAGATTGATTTTCCCTCTCCATGATTGACATCTTCTTCTTGGAGACTTTGGGTGTTTTTTTGGTGAAGTCATTATGATATTCTACACAGCTGCGATGTATGTTTAGAAGAGGCACTCTGCATTCAATTCTACTGCTCTTCCCAATTGCCTATGAAATAAGAAAGTCTATTCATGTTGCTATCTGCTGTTTAAAGAATATTCATGTGTTTCAGGCTGGTGTAATCCAAATATGATTTGGTAGGAAGGTGTTAGCAAAATTCAAGATCCTAAGGAGACGTTTCCGGTGGGATAACAACAGTCTGACGAGGAGCTACATTTCCTGTCTTAGCATGATTTATATTGTTCCTTGCCCCCACAATGTGGAACAAGAATAACATTTTTACAAGAGACCTATATTTCTGCACAAAGAAGGGTGAGGGTGGGTGGCATGAGAATCTCCTTGGTGATGCTTTGTCTGGAAATTCCTCCTTCTTATTTGGAAACTTAGGAGGCAGGGATGTTGAGAGAAACATGACAGGGTAAGACCATTTGGGGCCCAGCAGATGTGCTCAATGGAAGTAGGACATTGCAACCCGTGAGGTCACTGACCTTGTAGCTATGCAGCCAGGGCATAGTTCCCTAGAGAATGACCAAGGCTTGAGATCTGTCCTTTAAGGATGGATGGTCAAAGGTGAAATGGAGCCTGAAGAATCCAGACTGGGAGTGCCATAAGAAGGGAGCACCATGGGTCAGCAAGGCCTGGGAGACAATGTGCTTGCCTGGAACCAGAGCTCAGCACGGGTAGATACAGTGTATAAAGCGCAAGAGACAATCAGAGGAGGTGTGAGTTTCCCTTGGAGGACAGCACAGAGGGACTCTTTCAGCAGTATAAAGCAATGTATGAAGTATACAGGCAAAGAGACAAAGGCAGATGGAATATACAAAAATATAACCCGTAAATAGCAACAGTGGTGGCAGAAACAACTAGAGCACTCAGCTCCATGCATTGGAAACTGAACTTAAATAAATTCGGAAGTAGTAAACTATTAGAAACATGGACTCCAGAGAAACGATGGTGCAAAAAAACCCAAAAAACAAAAAACAGAACAAAAAAACCCCCACAGAATAGATTATGGCTTAGCTGTATAATAGAATACTATGAAGTCATTGAAAAGAATACGTAGATTTATTTGCTTTCATTTGAATGTCAGATATATGCTAAGTGAAAACATTATGTTCCAGGCAGTGTACTCTGATCAATTTGTGGGAAAAAACTGTGTATATACATAGGTATGTGCGTGAATATGTTTGTGTTTATACGCGTTTATGTCTATAATATTTTTCTATGCATATTTACAGGTATGTGATATATGGCACATTTTAGAAGTTTTGTAAATCTTCTAGTAGTTCTAGGAAATAGTTTAGAGATGGTCAAGTTGAGATGGGGGAAAGATTAGAAGAGAATATGACAATGGAACTTTTAACTTGATCTCCTTGTACACCGTTGGCATTTTTTCTTTTTACGCTAAGTGTGTATTACTTTAGTAGTGATAACAATGATGATGACGATGGCAATGGGCAACAATAAATCACAAAGTAGAACTAGTGTGTATGTGGCAACTTTGTTTCTGTTCTCATTAAAGGAAGCTAGAATAATTTAACAATTGCTTAGTGAGCGGCTAGTAATTCACCCAGCTGTGTGTTACTCATTGAAATGTACATAGAAGGGACAAAATTAAAACCTGAGGATACTTAGGTATGCTATACCATGTTTTCATCCCTCAGTGAATCCTTTCATTCCCAAAGTTCTGAGTGTACCCTCTCAGTCAGCACAACCAGAAATTCTTTGGCTGAGCTGACACTGGCTAACCTTGCTGCCGTGATGCACGTGTCCAGGTCGGGCCTGTTGATTCCGGCTGGGGTGTCTCTAGTCACAGAGGTTTCGGCCACACAGCTGGTGCCAGAACAAGGGTCTGGCTCTTCTGTTAATCAGCCTTACTGAAATGGGTTGCAAACACAACCGAATGCTTGGGCTGACCTGTGATCCTTCTGACTCAGGAATGTCTCATTTAATGCATCAGTGGGCTTGAATCTCTCCTTCCAGTGTGGGAGAACATGAACTACTTACGTATCTTCTTAGGCCGGAAGGAGGGAGGCATTTCTCAAAAGCTATTCCTGAATGTCTTCCTCTTGTGATTTTAAGGGAGGAGGCTTGTGGGGGTGGGGGATGGATAACATTCTTCAGCTTCTGGCTGGGCTGCCAGCCCAAAAATCTTTTATTTTATTTTTTTTTTCTGCACCATATGGATACAGGAAAAATATAAAGGATGTGTTCTTTGCCCTTGAGGAATTTATAATCTGGTTGGGGGGCAGCCAAACTGCTGCTGGGTAGCCTCAGATCGGCTGCAGCATAAGCTGGTGAGAGGCCGTGTGTGCTGTCCCAGCAGGCCCCAGCTGTTCCCTTTTCTCGGGGTCTCGGCCTGAGCTCTGCCTGGGGCTGCAGGTCAGTGGGCTGCAGGTGAGGGACTGTCTCATTTCTTTTGTTTCACAGCATTGGTTTTGGCCACAATCAGGAATTTTTCAAACTAAAAGCTTCTGGTGAACGGTCTCTGGTTCAAGTTCACAAGTCACATCATTAATCATGAATAAATGGTTGTAGAACACCTTTTCTCTTGCCAGAGAAAATACAGAGAGTTATAAACATACAAACAAATAAATACACAGCCCCCCACCCCAACTAGAAAATTGATAGCTTCTGTGGCCAGGGCATTTGCAGAATTGGAAAAGACTTTAGACACCACCAGGTTAAGCACTGTCATTTCAATTTAGGGATAGAGAAGTAAAGACCCATGTTCCATCAATGACAAATAATCTATTAAATAGCCCGTATTTTCTGAATCCTCAACCAGTATTTTTTCCCATGGTAGAATTTGAGAATGCCTGTTAAGGTGGACTGAGTTCATGTCATTCCAGTGTATGTAAAATGAGAAGAGATGAATTTCTAAGTGATAGCTTCATTTTTACTTCTTGGTTAGGTGACTACCTAAAGGCAACATGAGCAGTAAGAAAATAAAGTTTTTTTTTTTTTCGAGACAGAGTCTTGCTCTGTCGCCAGGCTGGACTGCAGTGGCATGATCTCCACTCACTGCAACCTCCGCCTCCTGGGTTCAAGTGATTCCCCTGCCTCAACTTCCTGAGTAGCTGGGATTACAGGTACACGCCACCACACGTGGGTAATTTTTGTATTTTAGTAGAGATGGGGTTTCATCATGTTGACCCGGATGTTCTTGATTTCCTGACTTAGTGATCTGCCTGCCTTGGCCTCCCGAAGTGCTGGGATTACAGGCATAAGCCACCACACCCGGCAAAAGTTTTTTTTTTTTTTTTGAGATGGAGTCTCACTCATTGTCACCTAGGTTGAAGTGCAGTGGAGACATTTCAGCTCACTGCAACCTCTGCCTCCTCGGTTCAAGTGATTCTCCTGCCTCAGCCTGCCAAGTAGCTGGGATTACAGACACGCCACCATGCCTGGCTAATTTTTGTATTAGAAAACGAAAAGTTAATTTATCTAATTGTGTTTTTGTCTCTGTCAGGTATGAGAACAGAGTAAAGATGGGCAGGGATGGGGAGACAGAAGGGTCTGGGTCTGCAGATTACATGGCCCATTAGAGCAAGTTAGGGGCTGAGGTGTGTTTAAAGCAGGAGCAAGGGAGATAACATCTAAGTGAATGTGGGAAAGAGCAGGTGCTGATGTCTGGCAGTGGCAGCAGGGAGCAGGGATCTGTCAAGAAGAGAACCAGCAAGACTCTAGTCCCAAAGGACTTGTGACCAAGGCAGGGATTCAGCCATGGGAAATGAGGAAAGTCCCCAGATACCAAAATGGGCTGCTGAGGCGAGGGCTGAGTTATGAGAAGTAAGACAAAATTTTAGAACTAGGCACAGAGTTCTACCTGGATCAACAACAGGGCTCACTAGATGTGGAGTCTAGAGTCTGTCAGGTTAGGATTCCTTAATTTCTTCCAAACCATGAATGGGTTCTGGTGTAAGGCTTTAAGTCAGCAAGGGAGAACCGGGAGCCAGGCTGGTAACTGTAGGAGGTAGATGGGAGCAGAACCTAGAATTTGGAAATGGATACATTAAAAGCAGCCAGACAATTCAGCACAGAAGGGATTGGAGGTATGTGAGGGAGAATGGGCCCAAGGTCAGTTCAGAAAGGCTTGGCTTGCCTGGTTCTCAAAAATTTTAAAGAAAAGCTGTTAATTAGAATGGCTGTTCGTCGATGTATAAAAAAATAGAAAGGCAGAATCTAGAGGCAAATGTTGGCAGTGCCTGTACAAACACTAACCAGAATAAAGGATATGAATGTTATCAATCAACTTGGAGTATCTGGGTCTCACTGCTTGTATTAGTCCGTTTTCACATTCCTATAAAGAACTACCTGAGACTGGGCAATTTATGAATAAAAGAGGTTTAATTGACTCACAGTTCTGCAGGCTATACAGGAAGCATAGCTAGGAGGTCTCAGAAAACTTACAATCATGGTGGAAGTTGAAGGGAAAGCAGGCATGTCTTACCATGGTGGAGCAGGAGAGAGAGAGAGAGTGAGAGAGAGAAAGAGAGAGAGAATGTGCCACACATGTTTAAATCATCAGATCTTGTGAGAACTCACTATCATAAGAACAGCAAGGGGGAAATCACCCCCATGATCCAATCACCTCCCACCAGGCCCCTTTCCTGACACATGGGGATTACAATTCGATATGAGATTTGGTGGCGACAGAGTCAAACCATATCACTGCTGGACTAGGACTTTGGTGAAGAAGTTATGAATTATGTGGATTATACATAGAACCTCCTCTTGCCTCCCTCTGGTTCCACACTCTCTAGACAACCTTCTGAGTGAGATTTGACTCCTTATATAGGCAGGACACACCAATAGGTATGCTCTGGTGCAAAGGCAGTTTTAGTTTTATTGTAATACATTGACTTTGTGATTTAGACGTTAGTCTCTGTGAGCTTGGTTAAAGTGTGATTGGCATTAAAAGATGAATCTGTTCTTGATGTGTTGTCAAAATCTGCTTTTGTGAAGCTGATGGTGATACGGGAATACTGGGAAGGGAAGAGAGTGGTCCCTTTAAATGATACGGAAGAGGGGAAGGGAAGTGCTGGGTAGAGGAGGGTGTGGACCCTGGCTAGGGTTCTATCCCCATGGACCTAGGTAAGGACAGGCACTTCTGCCGTGGCGGCCAAACGTTGCATTTTCCAAGACCACCCTGGCCTGCCATGCCCCCATGCTGAGCCTATAAAAACCCGAGACCTTAGCAAGGCAGAGACAAAAGCTGCTAGATGGCCAGAGGAACACATTGGTGGAAGAACACAAGCGGCTGGGAAGAGCACGCCTGTGGTAGAGCACGCCTGTGGAAGAGCATGCCTGCGGAACAGCACACTGATAGATGCAGCACAGCACACTGATAGATGCTGCACAGCACACTGGTAGATGCTGCACAGCACACTGGTAGATGCGTCACAGCACACTGATAGATGCGGCACAGCACACTGATAGATGCTGCACAGCACACTGGTAGATGCGGCAGGATAGCAGATGGAAGGAGGTGGAGTTTGGCCAGAGCAGTGGGTAGAGAGCCTGGGTCACCCAGCGACCTGACTCCAGGGGAAAACCACCTCCTTACTGGCTCCCCCATCTGATGAGAGCTACTTCCACCCAGTAAAGTCTTGCACTCATACTCCAGGCCCAGGTGTGATCCAATTCTTCCAGTACACCAAGGCAAGAACCTGGGATACAGAAAGCCCTCTGTCTTTGCCACAAGGTGGAGGGTCTAATTGAGCTGGTTAACACAAGCCACCTATAGATGGTAAATTAAAAGAGCAAAACTAAAGAGCACCCTGCGACACATGCCCACGGGGCCTTAGAAGCTGTAAACATCCACCCTTAGACACTGCAGTGGGGTCAGAGCCCCACAGCCTGCTGGTCTGTATGCTCCCCTAGAGGTTTGAACAGCAGGGCACTGAAGAAGTGAGCCACACCCCCACTGCACACCCTGCAAGGGGGACAAGGGAACTTTTCCTGTTTCAATGGGGATTGGCAAAGGCATCTCAAAAAAGGGCAGCTTCCAAACAGAGACCCAAAGGACTTTGTAGGAGTTGGGGAGAATGTAGTGGAGTGAGGGGGAAAGATGAGAATACAAGAATTTCAATAAGTGGTCTGACTTGGGAGGTATAAAGGTGAAGATAGCAAACATTAAAAAGTCCTTGCAGCCGGGCGTGGTGACTTATACCTGTAATCCCAGCACGTTGGGAGATGGAGGCGGGCGGATCACGAGGTCAGGAGATCGAGACCATCCTGGCTAACACAGTGAAACCCCGTCTCTCCTAAAAATACAAAAATGAGCCGGGCGTGGTGGCGGGTGCCTGTAGTCCCAGCTACTCAGGAGGCCGAGGCAGGAGAATGGCATGAACCCGTGAGGCAGAACTTGCAGTGAGCGGAGATTGCGCTACTGCACTCCAGCCTGGGTGACAGAGCGAGACTCCGTCTCAAAAAAAAAAAAAAAAAAAAACAAAAGTCCTTGCTAAAACTTGTCTCAGAAAGGGGAAAAAATGTGAGATACAAAGGTAGTTAGAGCAGTGGTCCCCAACCTTTTTGACACCAGGGACTGGCTTTGTAGGAGACACTTTTTTCCATGGAGAGGGGGAGGGATGGTTTTGGGAAATAACTGTTCAATCTCAGATCATCAGGCATTAGATTCTCATAAACAGTGTGCAACCTAGATCCCTCACATGCGCAATTCACAATAAGGTGTGTGCTCCTATGAGAATCTAATGCTGCCACTGATCTGACAGCAGGTGGAGCTCAGAGAATAGAGCTCGCTCAACCACCGTTCACCCTCTGCTGTGCTGCTGGTTCCTTACAGGCGGGGGGATGGGACCCCTGAGTTGCAGAACTGGTTTCCCTTGAGGTTCTTGACATAATGGATACTCATCTTCACTGCAAAAAGTTTGCTTTTTCTCCCTCTGTGTTGGTGGGTAGTTGGTGAGGAGTGTCATCTAGTAGCTTACCCGGTGATGGAGGGGAGAGCTGTGTTTTCACAGGCTGTTCTCAAAATCTTAAGAGCCCAGAGATTTGGCCTTGCCTCCCACTTTCTAACGCTTTTCTTCATCACTTCAGAATGGATCAGCACTTAGTAGATCTGCTTAGCAATCTGGTTGCTAGGTATTAATATATAGAAAATAAATGTTTTTTTTCCTTCTCCCTGAATCAGGAAAAAGCCTGATTGAAAGAAGTATCTAGGAGGGATTTAGAAAAAGGCCTTCTCCTTTCCATGACTCTGAGGTTTGTGAAGTCTATCTGAGTGCTTTGTTGCCACTACATGCTCTTTGCTAAAAGAGTGAAGGAAACATGAAGGAACCACAGGTAAAGAACATTAGGACAGTGCTCCAAAGTGATCTCAGCTCCATAGGATCCCTTCCAGGGTGGGTCCTGAAACTCTAGATCAGAACATGTAAATGTTTGTATTGGGCCAGCCTGCTTTCAATTATTAGCATTCACAGATGGATTGTGCTGTATGATGCAGTTGAGTGATAGTGAGTGAAAGGCCAGTTGGCCGTGGAAAATCACCTGGTGAAGATCACAGTGAGTGCTGTCCCTGTCATGGAGCTTGCTGGTAAAGAGTGCTGCACTGTTCTTTCAGAACCACATTGATAAATGTCCCCTGAAGAAATTAACATTCCCGTCTCTACTGACTCATCTGATGGGAACAATCCGTTCACAAACCGATGTGTGGGTTAATTCACATGGCCCATCCACCAAACATTGCAAAGTATATCTTTTTTTCCCATATGCTAACAAGTGATGGGAAAAAGGAAGCCGTTCTCTCCACTCCACCCACCTTTCAATATCGATTGACCTGCATTCATCTCATTCTGGGAATCAGGACTATGCTGAATATTGCAATGGTAGTCAGGTAGAGAACAGGGACAGAAGACCAAGAAAAAGGAAAGAAGTGAGGAGATATTTTATTCAATATATTATTATTTTATCAGAGGCTATTATTAGACTCCTTTCACTCAATGAAAAAAAAAAATAAGCCTTTGAACCCATTTGAACAAGCACAGACACGCAGGTGGATTATTTATTCACTTATACCTGTCTGTTCCTTTCCACCAAAACTATTTTGGAACCTACTGGAGATGATTTCTGTATATCATCTCACCAGGCAAAGCTAGTGAGTCTGCACCAAGTTGTACCATTAACTAGGAATGATAATAGTGTGTTTATACATAGCATTTAGTTTATGAAAATGCAGATCTCCTGCTTTGCAGCTCCCATTAACTTGTTGTCCAACAAAACAAATCCATCAATTGGCTTTAGCTGTAGGTGGCTTGTTTACCAACTTCCCCTTTTCTCCTGACTAGAGAGACAGATGTAATTTAAAACGGGGATTAGAAATAACTGTCCTGAAATCCATGTAATTCTGCTTTTGCTGCTGGTAAAGGTTATTGTATAATTAGCTGATTCATAACACACTGTAAGTATCATATCAGAAAATAAAACTCTTTGCAAACTAATGACAGATGATCTACAAATAGATAGCCTAGCAATGTAAACATTAGTGGGGGAATTCATTAAGTGCCTGCTAAAAGCATTTAATTTAATTTTGCCTATCTTTTATCAGATTTTTTCATGTATAAGCCAAAATGACAAATGATAATTATCTTGAAGGCATGTGGCATGATAAATGGGAAGACATGTGATGTGTTTTCTCATTTTTCAGTCTCAGATTTTTTTTTTGGCTGGTCTGTTGTGTGACAAAAAGCTCATGATTTTTCACCCATAGTTCATCTCCTGGGAAGTACCATAATTAAGGTCTCAAGAATGAAATAGGCCAGCACAGTCATCAAATGACAATGAGCCATCCATGGTGTTGGGACATCAATCTAATAACATAAAAACTATTGGTTTTGAAAATCTTCCTCTATTTAATTCCCATTTCTATTTGTGTAAAACTGAGGTTAATTTATGATAGATTTATTTCTAGTCAGTCCCACTAATGTTCCAGGACTTTTCATATTCTGTATCATTTGATATGTATTGTCATAAAGCTTTTATATTTTTCAAACACTTCAGCAGTTTTATGCATTGAGTTTGTTATGAAATGTCATTGTGTCACTTTACGGGATCCTATTTAAAGAAAGTCACTAGCTAGGAAAAGAGATGAGAAACATTTATAATTTGACCCTAAACTCAAGGGCAATATAGGACTTAGTAAAAGAGAATTTATAAGTTTCTCAGGTGCTCTTCTTTTTTTTTTTTTTTTTTTT
>NW_016812730.1:854613-869691 GCF_001698545.2 Rhinopithecus bieti
TAGTTTTTTGTATTTTTAGTAGAGACGGGGTTTCACCGTGTTAGCCAGGATGGTCTCGATCTCCTGGCCTCGTGATCCACCCGTCTCAGCCTCCCAAAGTGCTGGGATTACAGGCTTGAGCCACCGCGCCCGGCTTCAGGTGCTCTTCATAAAAACAAAGTCAAAATAAAGCAAAACAAAAAGAAAACCCAAGATGAAACCACACCAAACAAAAAGTTTACTTGGTAATCACCTGGTAACCAGATACTGGGTTTTATGAATATGAAATTCCAGACGAGGTGTTGTATTCTGGAACAACCCTTCCTATATTTCACAATCATGTAAAGCCTGGCTCAAATGTCCCTTTCTCTACCTCCCAGGAAGAATTAGGGACTCCCATACTCATATACTGTAGCATTTTGTTCGTACATATGCTTCCTCTCACATGGACAAATGGTTAGTTTTTTATCTGTTTGACTGCCTAGCAGTGGACTTTGCCCTATCCATCTTTATTTTTTTTAGTGTCTAAGGCCTGGCACATGGGAGGAGCTCAGATGACACTTTTGAAAAAACAGGCAGTTTATATGACTTCAGCTCTTAGAATATTAAGAATTGCATCATCATTGCACAGGAAGAAAAAGGTCTGATTGGGTCCTTCTCTCTCAACAACTGCCTTAATGGTTTGGTGGCAGGATGGCTGGGTGTACATGCAGAAAATGGAGCAGAGGTTTGACATTAGTTTAGTGTCAATAATGCAAATTATTGAATTTATACAATATAGATATTTGAGGTCTTTTTTAATTGGGCCTTTCCAGGATCAAAGAGACATGCATAAAATTTATTATTTTGTTTGTATGGAGATCCTTCTGTTTCTCCAGTTGTTCTGGGTATTCTTTTTTGAAGCAGTTATAGCTGATGTCTTCCCTAAGAGGAGAGGAGTTAAACTATATCTCAACTTGGGCCATAGGACAGCTGTATAGGGAGTTGTTTTTGCAGTATCAAATCCGAGGAATATCAAAATACTCTTGTCCTGAAATACATCCTGAAACTCATCTCCTCCCGATAACATGTTCCTCTTTAAGGATAGGAATTGAAATGTTTTGGATATTGTCCTGGTTTTTGGAGTTGCCTCTTCCAGCACTACTGGGCACTCAGCTCTGGTTTCTGGCTGTGGCCCCTTCCTTTGGTAAGTGTCATCCCTGTTCTGAAGACACTCAGCTACCCTGAGAGTGTCCCTGTGAATCTGATTCTTGTCTTTAACCATGTAAGAAAGACAACAGACCTCTCAGTTTTGCCGAAATCAGGAGATTTGCCAGCACTGAACCAATTGCGTGTGATCACCATCACCTGTTGACTTCCCGTGGGGATGTGTGGTCTCTCCCTCCCCCCATCCCTCCCTGTGTTCCAGCCTTAGTTTGCCTCACTCTTTAAGCCACCTACTGCACCTCCATAGGCATGTGGGTTAGCCATCCATGCATTCCATCTCTGACGTTCTTGAGGACCATCATACTTTCCATATGATGGTGGCTACCATTCATTAAATACTATCTATACCCAGAGTGCCCACACTGAAAGTGAGATAATCAACTATTGTGCTCCTTGGCAAGATTAACAGGAAGAGTATATTCTTTTACTGCTTTTATTTTATTTGTCAAGTGATTAAGATAAAGATGAGCCTACAGTTCACAACTGTATGTGAAGATGATGCAGTTGCCTTACTCGTCTGAAGGCAAAGCTGCAGGCAGAAATAAGCATAGTAGGCTAGGAGAACATGAAATTTAGCACTGTGTTTGGGGTGGGCATCTGAGGAAGTTGTGTTCAGATCACCCTGGATCTTCTTTTGGTGGCTTCAGGTCTCCCCGTCCTGTTGCCCTGTTTCTGAGCCAGGGGCTAAACTTGAACTGATGCCTAGCTGCTCCTCTTTCACCCCCTTCCCCAACCAAGAATGAAAAGAAGAAGGATTAGTGGTGGTACATAGGCTGGTTTTCTTTTCTTTTCACAGCTCCATTTCAATCCTAAAAGGTACACTTTCTATCTGTGTGACACACAAGTCACTTTTTTTTTTTCTTTTAGAAATGGCCTATTATAAGAAAAAATTAAAGGTCCATATTCTACCTTTTTAAAAGTTATAATAATTACTCTTGGTATTTAAAGAGAATAGCTACAGAACATAGTTTTAAGTGAATATAATGGTTGAAAAGATGCTTTAGTGTGGAAAATGGACAAAATGATTTAACATTTTGAAAAATCACATTCTGACCTCATTCTAATACATGCCATCAGTAAATTAAATTTGAAATGCATTCCATTCGTGACTGACTGACTTACAAAGGACACAACAGCCTTGAAAGAGATTCCGTTTGTTAGCTTATTTCTTTGCAGTTGAACTGGCAGAGTAAACACAGGGAGGAGACGGTTGAGGTGTGGTTAGATCAAGCCCTTTTCAGTGCCCCGTTCTCCTACGCAGCACTTATAAATTACATGAGGAAGGTAATATTTAGACTGATAATTGGAGGAAAGATCAGCATGTTGTGAGGAAAGTTTACTTCTAAGGAACCTTGTCATTTGACCAAAGAAAAGGTTACTGGACTTCAGGCATCTCTGCGATGAGGAAGTGGTCTCTGTGGTCAGCAGCCTGGGCACGGTTTTGATGGGGTTGGCGAGTGTTGTCTGGTTTCCAGATAGTCTGGACAGAAGAGGACAAACATAGGAGAAAAGAGGATGGAGACAGTATTTCTGTTTTGCTGGCTGTTCCTGCTAAGGGAAAATTGGGTATCTGTTGAGGATCCCACGTGTCATATTTGTGGGTGCTGATGGCAGGAAAGAAGAATGGATGGCATCAGGAGTGGGGAGCCTTGGGCTGGGAAAACGTGCCAGACAGTCTCAGCTGCGTCTTTTGGCAAACCATAGTGTTGCCATAAAATTATTATTCCATAAAGCCTTGAGATGACTCAGCTATGTCAATGTATTTTTCATTGTTACTTTTACAATTTGTAAAATTAAAAATTGCTTTTTTCTTGTTATAAAAGCCATTTTTTATTATTTGAATTATAAATGTTAGAAAGTACAGGTAAGGAAAGAGAAGATTAAAAACACTCCTAATCCTTCTAAGAGTTAAGCACTACCCAACAATTTGAAACAATCTTCATTTAACAAAACATACACATAATTTCTGTCAATAAATGCTCACGTAAGTTACATCTGAGAGAGAGAGAGACCATTAATGCTCCAGAAGAGGGAAGTTTGGAAGGAACTTACCTAGCCTTCTTCCTCCACCCCAGGGTGGAGTGGGCTTATTGAAAGGTGTAAGCTCAGGAAAATGGAACTAGAGACATGTGGTCCACAGTCTTCCAGATTCTCTCTATTCTTGGAAGAATGCGGCAGAAGGGAGGCTCTTATTTTTTGGTCCCCCAATACTCGGTCACATTGCTGCTGTTGCTAATGTCTCAATATGAAATATTTTGCTGGGATTTTTTTGCTGCAACTTGGAATTGTTAGATTAGGTAGTTAAGCAGACATGAGCAGGGCAGGAGAGGCCCCGCTTGGCCCCAGGAATGTCAGGCGACGATCAGGTGGTGGCCAGGCCGTTGCTAAACTGTCTAAAATAATAATTGGTTGCAGCTGGTTCCAGGGAAAGGCAGGCTCCCAATAGATAGAAAACAACTGAAGCTGGTGATCAGCAGCTTCCCAATAAGATCTCAGGAGTTGGGCAAATGGGCTCAAGCACGCACGCCAAGAGGCAAAACAGCAGAGTTTAACTGGCATATGACCTTCCTTTAGGAACGCTTGACTGGTAAGGGAAAATGCCTCAAATGAGCATACACACAACTTCAGTAAACACACTGCACATGCAGCTCCTCCCACTGCGCATGTGGGCAGCCCACTCAAAGAGAAGAATCAGGGGAGAAGAAATGCAAACTTCGGAACCAGTCAATGTGTGGAACCCAAGTCAAGGGCTAGATGAGACCCTTGGATCTCTCAGTCGCCCTCTTGGCCCTCTTCCAAGTGTACTTTACTTCCTTTTGTTCCTGCTCTATAACTTTTTAATAAATTTTCACTCCTGTTCAAAAACTTGTCTGGGTCTCTCCCTCTGCCTTATGTCCCTTGGCCAAATTCTTTCCTCCAAGGAGGCAAGAATCAAGTTGCTTCAGACCTGTGTGGATTTGCCACTGCTACCGGAATGAGGGATCAAATGCAGTGAAGACATTTCCAACTATGAAACTGTAGGATAAAGGGCCAGACCTGATAATACTTCTTTTTTTTTTTTTTCTTTCCTGCAGAATTCAGAGAACATCTCCAACACTCTTAGGTTTAGACTCTAGTGTGGTAGAACCCTGATTGGGACAAAAAGTTGGAATTGATGGCAATGACCTATGAAAAGTTTCATTGATGCAATTTGAAAATGGAGGTCTTGGCTTTATCAGACCACAAAGCCCTTAGCACCAAAAACCCAGTCCACAGTTGAGGTGTCTGGTCTTTAACTTGGCCAAACAGGTGGATATTTGGGAACTTCCAGGCAAATGTTTGCGATAATTCAGTGGTTAATCATTCATATAGACCAAATGTTAGGGTGGTTATTAATTGTTTTTCCTTTCCCTTTGAGGTACTATTTACACACAGTGGGATTTGAATCACTGTAAGATTTTTCTGCTGCCTCCAGATGAGGTGAAGAAGGTGGGGTTTTAAGGACAGGGGTTTTTTACTTCTGGGCGTAGCTCTTTGTGATCCATACCCTTGCCCCACCTCAATAGCCACCACCTTTATCTGAGCCTTCATTTTCTTCCTGAATTACTTATTGGCCTTCTGTACTCCAGGCTCTCTACAAACTAAACTGCCCTTTGAATAACCTCCTGGTTAATGTAAAGATCAGATTGGATCCCTCCCTTGATAGTTTTACACTGAATCATTTTGCACTTCTTACAGAAGAAATACAGTCTCTTATGGTAAAATTCAAGGGCTTCCACAGCCTGTTCTCTACTTGTTGTTCCTGAATTCATTCATTTATTCTACATGTTTTTGAGTACCTGTTATAAAGTGGTGAGCATGGCTTAGTTTTGTTTCTTACTGCTTCTCTGAGGTTCTTGTGAGTCAACTTTATGGACTTCCCTCTGGGTTTCTGCACATCTGAGCCTTGGTATCAACTGTGACTTCTGGCTGGGATACTCTCTTTAAGGGTCTTGGTTAAAATTCCTTATGGCTCAGTTTAAACGTCACTTCTTCCATGAAGCTGGCTGTGATCCCTCTAGCCAGACTCATTTTCTTCTTCTGAGCTTCATTGGATGCCAGTGTTTTCCTGTCTTGATTGATAGCCTACACTCTGCCTTGCATTACAGTCATTTCTGAATATGTATTATCTCTATTAACCAGTAAACTGTTTGAGAGTGGCAAGTACCTCTCACTTATCTTTCTTTTCTTCCCTCCTAGAGGATAATAAAGCACAATGATTTAGAATTTGGGGCTATGTGGTCAGATAACTCTGAACCTGAACCTTGGCTCTACCAAATTATCAGCCACATAACCCTAGGCAAGTGACTCATGCTCCTCAGTTTCTGTATCTGTAAAATGGGACTAATAGTTGGACTCAGAAATTTGCTTGTGAAAATTAAATAAGATAATCTATGTACAGTGCTTAATACTGTGCCTAGCGCAAAAGTAAGTGTTCAGTAAACTTTGCAACATGCATGGTTAAAATACATAGCACCAACCCATTCTTGGTATACCACTAGCCATCAATATGTATTTGTTAAACAACTGAATTAGCAATTGGTGTCTTAAGTAGCTCAGTAATAAGTATCTGTTGATGGAAAAATGAATCTTTCTGTATTTATCTCTATTTATAAAGTATTGTTTAAAAAGTGGAATTATCTGGAAAATCATCAATTTCCACATTTTCACCTTCTTTAAATAGGCTGTTAAACTATATTCTTTCTCAAATGTTCCCCTTGCATTTGGATATTAATAGCAAAAGCAATGCTGAGTAGTGACTATGAAATGTATATAAGCAGCCAACATCTCCACAGAATTTTTAAAAGATAACCTGATAGCAGTGTTTTGCCTGCGTTTTCCACTGGAAGAGAACTCAGCCTCCGGAAGGACAAGGCTCTTCCAAAGCCCCAGAGAAATAACTGCTTAAGCAGAAATAGACACAGGCCTCCTGATGCAACCTAGTTTTATAATGAAGCTGAGCCCAAACCACCTTCTTCCAATTTGCTTCTTTTTTTTGAAAAACAAGTTGGCCTTATAAAAAATATTCAATAATTTTTACCACTGAGGGGGGAACATCTGGTTCTGTGTCCTATGAACACAAGAGAAGGCTGATTATTACAATCAAAGTTTCTGGCATCAAGCTATTAGAGATGGCCTTGTGTCCGAATCTGAGTCTGGGACTCAGTGTCAGAGTGGGAACAGGCATAGGGAGGATCTAAAAGGGGTCACAGAGCTGATCTCACTTGCTGCCAGCAAAAAGCAGTGTCGTGTGGCTGAAGCCAGACTGCCAGAGCCCTGCCACATGTCAGCTGTGGATGCCCGGTTAGTAAATTTCCCTCTCTGTGCCTCAGTTTCCTTTAGTGTAAAAAAGGAATAAGAGTACTTGCCTCATAAGGGGGAAATGAGGATGAAACCACTAAGGTACATAAAGTGTTTAGAACTTAGGATGTCCCATGGGGATAACTTGGTAAATATCGGCTATTAATATTAGTGGTAGAAGAGAAAAAAGAGTCAATCTAAAGGCATTTTTTGAGGCTCCTTTAATATAACATATTTGGAATAGCTTTTCAAAATATTGTGTTTATTTTATAGGCTGACACTGACACTATTCCCTACCAAAGGAAGGTAACAGTGTTGCTGCTGGTGAATGGAGAATTACCGTTTGGGGATTATGTAAAGGTGAAGGGCCAAGGCACAGGGAGTGGAGGGTTTGATTGGAGTTGGTGCTTTAAGTGGGTAGAGGGCTGTGGGAGCTATGTCTCCTCAGAACCTGTCTGGTGTAACAGTTTCTGGAATTCCACTTTTGGACAGCCTTCTCTTTGGGCCAATTACAGCATTTTCTCTGCAGTTCTCATTTAAAAGGAAGACATTTCGTATTGGGGTCAGGGATAACATCAGTAAGTTAACATATTAGCACTAGGCCTGCATTAATTTGCCCAAGGCTTTTGAAGGTTGAAGCCTCTGAGAGAGGCATTCAGTACTGAAACAATACAAAAAAGGGACGTGCCAAAGTCAACCTTTACTTCTATTCCAGTTTTGCCTTTTGTTTTCCTGGACTTGCAGAGCTGAGAAGGAGATGGCTAGTGCACCACAGGCCTCCTGGGCCCTGGACTTGGTCTTCCTTAATGCTGACAGAGATTGCTGGGGGAGTGCACCCCCGGCTCATACCTTGGCCAATGCCATGCAGCTGAAAATGTGATGGCAACTCCTGAGGCCCAGAGGCATCAGAGATTCTTGGAGGCAGAATAGATCTCTTAGTGGTTTGGGGGAATGCATAGCTCCACTTTTACTGCTTGCCTGCTACCAGCATGTTACCTGTGACTACATTAGAATATCTGATTTATGGTACACAAAATGGTATTTTGGCCATCATAAGGGATTAGAAACTGAGAATCTTCTTATTTATTTATTCTTACAGTAAATTTTAAAATTGCTAATGCAATGCATATTTTAGATTAAGAACAGAAAGAAAGGCTCTTAGGGTGAAAATCTGTATGTCGGACTCGGTCAATAATTAGAATTGTATGGAGAGATTTAGAAACATCTGGTGATGTGTTATTAATAAGCTAGCAGAAATGAATCAACAATTTCAACTGAGAAACATTAATTTGCATAAAATGCTCAATAATAAAGAATATATAATACACATTTTTCATCATATATAGCAATTGTGCAATCTAGACATTATTAAGTATACCAACCAACCAGTGAATTTATAAATTGTTGAAGGCCCGGTTAAATTTGCAAATGAAGAGAAAAATGTATTTTTTAAAAAACATTATGTTTACTCTGTCTTACAAATAAATTACACTATTAATGATAGTATGCACAGAAGTAGGTAACAGAAATAAATTAAATATAAGTCCATCTGAAGTGCAACAATTGTTCTTTCCACTAACAAAAGAAAGTGGATGTATAGTTAAAATGTAGTTCAGACCTCGGTTCAGGTTAACACAACAAAACCTGAGTTTGGAATTTTTAAAATTAGGTGCTTTTTAAGGAATTTGTGTTGTGATGGTGAATACTGAGCGTCAACTTGATCGGACTGAAGGATACAAAGGACTGATCCTCGGTGTGTCTGTGAGGTGCTGCCAACAGAGATGAACATGTGAGTCAGTAGGCTGGGAAAGGCAGATCCACCCTTAACCGGGCACAATCTAATTGGCTGCCAGCGAATATAAAGCAGGCAGAAAAACGTGAAAAAGAGACACTGGCCTAGCCTCCAGCCTACATCTTTCTCCCATGCTGGATGCTTCCTGCCCTGGAACATCAGACTCCAAGTTCTTCAGTTTTGGGACTCGGACTGGCTCTCCTTGCTCCTCAGCTTGCAGACAGCCTATTGTGGGACCTTGTGATCATTTAAGTTAATACTTAATAAATTCCCATATGTATATATATATATCTCCTATTAGTTCTGTCCCTCTAGAGAACCCTAAATAATACATGTGTGTCGTTTGCTTTACATTCTAAAGTAGTGTTGAGCAGGAGGAGGAGAAAGACATCTACGTACATGTTGTTAAGAAATGCAGTGAGTTTCTCTTAGTTGACTGCTTATTCCACAACTTTTAAAAAATTGTTTTTTGAGACGGAGTGTTGCTCTGTCGCCCAGGCTGCAGTGCAGTGGTGCGATCTCCGCTCACCTCAAGCTCCGCCTCCCGGGTTCCCGCCATTCTCCTGCCTCAGCCTCCCGAGTAGCTGGGACTACAGGCGCCTGCCCACCATGCCCGGCTACTTTTTTGTATTTTTAGTAGAGATGAGGTTTCACTGTGTTAGCCTGGATGGTCTTGATCTCCTGACGTCGTGATCCGCCAGCCTTGGTCTCCCAAAGTGCTGGGATTACAGGCGTGAGCCACCGTGCCTGGCCTTATTCCACAACATTTTAGCTGTGTCCTGGAGTATGTGGCTTCTGAATGCCAGTTGTGCTAATCTCTCCCCAGCTCTGCATTCCGTGATGCTAACTGGGAGCTTAAAAATTGGCCATGGTGTGGTGGCCATGGTGTGTGGCCAGGTGTGGTGGCTCACCTCTGTAATTCCAGCACTTTGGGTGGCAGAGGCGGAAGGATCGCTGGAAGCCCGGTATATCAACACCAGCCTGGGCAACATAGGGAGACCTTGTCTCTACAAAAAAATCAAAGAATTAGCTAGGCATGGTGGCCTGCACCTATAGTTCCAGCTAATTGGGAGGCTAAGACGGGAGGCTCCCTTGAGCCTAGGAGGTTGAGGCTGCAGTGAGCCACGATCACACCACAGCACTCCAGCCTGGGCTACAGAGCAAGACCCTGTCTTGGGAGAAAAAAAAAAGAAAAGAAAAAGAATAAAAGAAGTTAGCCATGGCAAACAAAAGTATGTATACCAAGGAAAATGGCACATACCATGCATTAGGCCTTTTTTTTTTTTTCCTGGAGGGCCAGTTGTGAAATATTAAAAAATGAATTCTGTGTGGGCTTGAGCAAGTTGCTGAGCCTCTTTGTCCCTCAGTTTCCTCATCTCTAAAATGGTGCAGGGGTATAATTTTGCAACCTCATATGGTTTGAATGAGATAATTTGGATAATTTATTAAACACTGGGTAGCCCATGGCTCCTAAAAAATAAGAGTTAATGTTGTTGTATTTGGGGAAAACATTCAATGTATTCTAGTGGATAAATTCAATGTATTCTAGTGGATAAATCAATCTGGTAAGTTCCTTTGGTGTATACCAGTGAGGATGAATACTGTTAACATTTGCTGACTATTCACTATGTGCCAGGAATAATTCTAAGCATATTCTGTATATATGTCATTAAATCCTCACCCCAACCTAATGAGGGAGGTACTCATTTTATCCCCATTTAAAAAATGATGAAACTGAGGATTAGTAAACAATGTATCCAAAGACATAAACAGTAAGTGGTAAATCTGTGATTTAAATCCAGGCAATTCACCTCAGTATCCTGCTCTTAAGCCTACACTATTGTGCTTCCAATAGACTTCATGAGATGTTAGAAAAAATAAGACCTTAGATCAGCCTGGTCCAGTGTCTTGTTTTTATGATGAGGATGAGTGAGACTCAGAGAAAGAATGTCTTGCCCAAGGTCACGAACAAGCTTTTGTATTTTCTGATTGCAGCTCAGCCTTTTGTTTAACAAGGAGACAGCAGGACAGTGCCTATACTAAGAGATACATGGGAAGCACGTGTAAGGGAAATTGTAAAACAAGAAACACATCTAAAACAAAAACTTTATATTTTAGGATTTGCGTCATAAGTTTGATTTCCCTTCTTTTCACTAGACCATGGGACTTTTCACAGCAATGGGATGGCGTTTTCACTGCAGCAAGAGGCTGGGTTTCATGTAAACTTTTAATTCCCAATCAGTGCAGTATTCAAACCTTACTTAGATAGGAAATGCATTTCTTTTCAGCCCTTCTGCTTGAACCTGGAAAATTTCCCAGTGTCCAATCCATCTGACCCTTGTCAGCTCTCATGTCTTTCCAATCTGGAGCTATTTGTTTATGTTGGGCCAGAAGGACATGTGCATATGTGTGTGTGTATGGGCTTGCATACAGACATGCATACACATCTACAGTTCACTGCTCAAAGAAATGTCACATTTCTGTGTTCCCACAATTGGAAGGGTGCCCTGATCTCAGGACCAAGAAAGCAGAGATGATGACTTATGATAAAATTTTGTTCACATCCTTACCTGGAGATTGATCTTAATCCTCACTGGGTAATTGTCCTGGTCCAGGCAATCTTATCTGGAGAAGGCAATCTTATCTGGAGAAGGCCAATAGAAAGATAAAGTGATGCAGGAGGCTCCCAAAACAAAAACGTATTCACTGTTCCTCGTGTACAATCTGCAGCTACCTTGACAGAACAAAATCTTTGAAATATCTTGCTCAGGAAAATGATTATAGGTTATGAATATTTTCTACTTCTATAGATAGGAAAAACATTATATGGTGATTGAAAATACCCCATGACACCTGTATAAAGTTTGGAGTGAGTTAGCTGAGGTGTTTCTAGATAGAAGGAAGATGATGTGGGATCCTGAGTGTAGTAGAAGTTCTTAGAGGAAGGATGTTCTGGAGTCAGAGGATAAGACTGAAATGGACAGTCCTTGGTTTGGGAGAGCATTAAGATTGTCTTAGTTTCTAGAAGCAGAGCCTGAGAAAGGAATCTGGTGTATATGATTCATTAAGGAGGTGCCCACAGGAGAAGGAGAGTGAGGGAAGTAGGAGGGCAGGGGAAGAAAGGTAAGAAGGATGTGTTTTCAGCTGGAGCCTAGCATTAGCTTGGACTTTTAGGGAGCTTTGGGTAGCAAATTGCACCACAGAGTTGGTGGCCCTTTAATGCAAGGGGTCAGCTTTGTGCCTGAGGTAGTCAATCATTGGCCACCGGCCTAACTTCTAAGGTGAGGCAGGCCAATTAGGCAGGATGCAATTCTTCTGCAATGGACACCACTGTGTGCCTTTTGCAGCCCACAGCCACAGAAGCTGGGAGCTGGGCATGTTGACCTGGTGAGAGAAATATGAACAGGTACCAGAGCATTCACTACGCTCATGGAATAACCCAGGCGTGTAGTGTTGACAGTTTGTGTCCTATCCAAATTATGCTGAGGAAAAGGGTTACTGGGGTGGCATTGAAATTCTTAGCAGTAGAACAAACACAGGTTTTAGAGCAGACTGTGACAGCTGGAAACAACCAGCCCAATAGAATACAAATTCCCTGGCTGTTGGCAGTGAGGGGCCGAGGTATCTGCGGGACTCAGGACTCAGGGGGACTTGCCCCTTCTCTCCTGTTCTTGAAGTGATGGGTGGAAAACTCTGTCAGGGTTTGCTTGGCTGCCAAAGGGATCATTATTGTTTGGGGATTTGGGAATTCTCCAATGTTTTGGGGTAGGGGAAATTGAGGATGGCACAGGTCATCTAGAGGTTCAGCTTTTCCGTGGGCCGTGATGGTGGTGGTGCTGGGAGACTCAAGTGAAGATGGGAGGAAGGAAGATGGAGCTCAGCGTGTGGACTTGGCCAGTCTCATATTTGTCCTCCTAACCAGAGGCCTAAATTGCCGGTCAGCCTGAGTCCAACCGCCGGCCACTTACAACTTCATGGCCTGGGGCAAGTTACTTAACCTCTCTGTGCCTCTTTTCATCAACAAAAGAAGGCTTGTAATACTGAATTTGTGGTTACTGTGAAGACTCTATAAAATATTTAAAGTTTTTTGCATGTAGTCAGTGCCAATACATTGCATTATTATGATATATTATTATTATTAGATACTAAAGGAGTTTGTTAGCGGTGACAAACTTTAAATCTCTCTTCCTCTCTTTCCTTCTCTTTTTCTGTAAACCACATACTTTGAATGCATTCAGATTATAGTTAAATATATAAACATAAGGGAAATTTAAAAAAATTCACAACTCAGAAAGTTGTGAAAGAACAGCTATTCAACATATATTTTTCCACATGTGTTATTACCATTCAGTATGGTGGTTTTCTTTTACTCTGCACAATTGCATTTGTGAAACTAATTTGGGAGTAGTTAGAGGCCAGGAGATGAAACAGAGTTGAAGTAAAATCTCATTAGTTACCATGTAAGGGGCTGGCAAAATTGGACTTGAATTAGCCAGGTTAAAATGAGCTCGTATTTTAATAAAATAACAATAAGACTGTGTAGGCAGTTGAGGAGTGGGAATTGTTTTGAATTACATACTACTCGGGGAAAAATATCTGTGCTCGGAATAACAAGGTTTTACTGTACATTGCATATTGTATGAATTCTGCTGCCTCTTAGAAATACTCTTTGTGTCTTGAGTCTTTTATGATTGTCATGCCATTCTGGGAGCCACTCACTCAGTCTTTTGTGTCATTCTGTTGTCAGCCATAATGAAATAATTGGGATGACAATTATTTGCTTGTTTAGTTTCAAAAGTTTTCTGTGTTCAGTATCTTCTATTGTTTGCCTCATGGTACCATGGTGTGATATATCATTCCTGCCCAGATTCGAAGAATAAAAAACATGCATTTTTTTTTTTTTTTCTGGGAGAAGTGTCCCCTTAAGCACAGTATTTAATGGCCATATATTGAAAGTACTATAGTGAGCATATATTTAATAAAATAATTGCAGCCATCCATAACTCAAATAACTTTAACATACCAAGATGGTAGATGAGGTCACAGTCTACCATGGGAGTTCAGCTGTCTAATTTTATAAACCCCAAATCAAAATAGATAGATTGACAGTGAGAGAATGTTTGAGACTGGACTTGTTAGAAAATACAGGAACTAGTCAGCTTGAAATATAACAGTATAAATTATACCTTGCCCATTTTAGTGATTCAAATAGCATGTATTTTTTTGTGAATACTGGGTAGCTTTGGTTCCCTCTTCCTCCCTAGTCCTGTTCAAAGATTTTAGGGAATTAAATAAGGGTTCAGTAATGAAGCTTTGGATCAGCATGGGGCAGTTGTCACCATCACTCTACTTTATTAAAATCTTGCGGGGAGGGGGCTTAACCAGGACTATCACCTCAGCCTGGGATGACATGCTTTGAAAGTGCTCCAGTGTCATTTTGAGGAGGGTGACCACCTGCAATCCAGACTAAAAAGTGTAGTTGCATTATTAAGAGGTGTGTTTGGAAGTCAGACAAACTTGTCTTCAAATACAGACACTTACTTGTTACTTAACTTTCCTGAGTCTCCTCATTTGTTAAAAAAAAAAAAGAAAAAAAGCACAAACAAACAACACAAAAAACCAAAGGAAAAAAAGTAGGAGAGTGAGAATAATAGTTCTTGCCTCAAAAAGTTACTGTGAGAATCAAATGGGGACAATGCAGGTAAAGACATTTAGCATAGAGCCTTGTACCTAATAAGCACATTTTAAATAGTAGCTTTGTATTATTTTGTGATTCTTCCAGTCCCTGCTGCATTCCCCAGTGCCTCATCTACCAGCAATTTGTGTGCATACTCAGGGTCAGCAATTCTTGGCTCTGGATTGCAAAGAAGGGAAGTACAGCCCTTTTCTGCTGGCTTTGCCTGGGCTGACCTCCCAGCTTTGCTCCTTGGCTTGACTCAGTGTAGGCGGGCATAGATGGAAAAGAGCTGTTGGTTGTTACAATCATCCGGCAGGAGATGAAGGGCGATCTCATGCTGCATTTTGTAACTAAAACAATTGCTTAAATTTGTCATCTTAGGGACACATGTACATAGGTAAACACATGCATATACTATACACATCCACGCGTACAGCTCAGATATTGTCTATAGGAGAGCAAAACATCTTGATGAAAATGAATAATTCAGCTACTCACCCAGATGTTTTAGCTATATGGTGCCACACAGCTGGGTGATCTGAAACAGCTATCTGTTTGGTGACTTGCAGATAAAACATAGATAATGGAATCTCCCTTCTTTTCTCCAGTTTTTTGGCATCACTTAGATATCATCTAAATGATATGGCAACATATGGGAAAATCTCTCACATTCAAAAGCATACAAGCAGCTAGCTGATGCTTTCTACTAAAAACTCTGCTTATAGGTATTTTGATGAATCTAGAATTCTCACAGAGCACATCATTTGAAAGAAATATGGCAGCAAAACAAACTGCTGCATTCAAAGCAGGGGTGTTGAAAAGTGTCAGGCAAACATTTTTAACCTTGTGTTTGTGCTCCGTCTGGTCAAAATAGAACAGATTTTCTTTTGTGGAAGTAGTTTAAAAAGGGGCTAAGAGACAAGATTTAGTGTTTGCAGGAAATCCTTTAGCGTTTAAAAAGCTTCACGGGTTTCGTCTTTGGCATCCAGGTATTATTCTCATTAAGTTAGCATTTTAGGTTTCTGAAGTGTTTGCTTCAAGTGAACCAGATTAATGTTATGCTTTGAAATTGATTACTGGCCGGTCGCGGTGGCTCAAGCCTGTA
>NW_016812730.1:871880-873734 GCF_001698545.2 Rhinopithecus bieti
AAAAAAAAAAAAAAAAAAAAAAAAAAAGAAATTGATTACTACAGAAAGTCTATGTACATTTGACTGTAAAGCAGAAATCAAGTTGGACAGGAAGCAAAGCAGATGAACAGGAAGCTAAAGTAAATACCACAGTGACATGTGAGGGGTGGAAGGTGGCTAGTTTATTTTTTAAAGAGTTTTCAGACCATCAGTACATACGTTTCAGTTTCTAGATCCAAATCTCTAAGTGCTTTCCTCCAACTGATGGGATGATTGAAATTAGAGAGTAAGATGAGAATTTACTGTGCTGGATTTTTCATTCCAGGTGCAGTGCTTTAAAGGATTATGGAGTCTGAAGACCAAATGGGATAATGGAGAACAGCTATCCAGTGGTACAAATGTAAATGCTCCCAGGCCCAGGCAGGTAATTTCAGTGAGTGAAGCAGGGCAAAGTGTAATTGTGTAAGTAGCCATTTGCTGACTCCACATACCACTGGGGAACTATACTTTTCCCTGGCAGAAAGACAGTCAGCTCCAGCCTATTATTGCGTATGGGAAGGCTAATGCAAAGTGAGGGGCTACTCTAACTTTTCAGGAAAATCGAGCAGTCTCGATTTTTATGTAGTTTGCAAAATGTTTTTGTTTTGGCTCATTTGGTGAGCCTACTGATCTCCAGTTTGCTACTTTTAATCTAGTCTAATCACACATCTTGTAGTTGTAGCAACCAGGCCCAGCAAAGCTGAACGCCTTGCTCAAAGTCCTGCAGCAAAGGATAACACTGGGGCTGCAACCCAGTTCTCCATCTTCTTCTCTGGCATTACCCTTCCACTGAGAGCACAGCGTTCCACCCACAGTGGGCTTCGGCAGGCTTTGTTAGAGGAAACCCATGGATTTGTGAAGGTTTTAATAATTTAATGAAACTCTTTAATTAAATTAAATGATAAATCATTAAGGCGCTCCCCTGACTTTTTCCCTAAGATAATTATTTACTCAACCAATGTTTGTCATTGGTGCCTCTTTTAAAATGTTGTGTAAAATTTTCATTGTTCTTTCAGTTCAAGTTACTTTTCTTCATCTCTGTATTTAATATTTCCTCTTTGTTGATCAGTGCTTCCAAATTCTCTTTACTTCATATATATCATTTGTCTAATTTCTATATTTGACTTTTTACACTCAGTCTCTCAGGGTCTGAAAGTATCTTTAATTGGATCTATCTGTATTACCTATTGCTATGCATTCACTGGAGGGAATAAAATACAAATTTGTAAATCTGAACGTTATACTAAGTGGGGCCAATGCAGAGAGTCCATTTTACATGAAGAATGCCACTACTTTATCCCCAGAGAGTATGAGAAAGAGTTTCACCCATCTTTAACCTCAGATCTTAGATTCAGTGCTTGTAAGAGAAGAAGCACTTATTCAAAGAAGCAGGTATATATATCCTGGTTGTGAATTCTTTCTGTGATTTCAGACAATATTTGGAAAAACTCATTTCCAAAGGCCTAAGGTACAGGGAGAGGAAAACTACTCTTGCGAGGACACAGTGGTAACACCCATGAGGGTTCCATTTGCATCGACTCTTAGCCATAGCTACACCATAACACCAAATTAGGTAGGGACTGTGCTGCTTGTGCCTTTGGGCTCAATGGAAAACTGTCTTATGATTCTGTTACTAATCATCTTCTATATTTAGGTGGCACTTTAATTCCCAAGACATTTCACATATTACTTCTGCCATTTTACAATGAGGAAACTGAGGCTCAGAAAGGGCAAATGACTTGCTCCTTGCCTCACAGCTGTGTTGAGGAAGAGGTGGACTAGAACTTCATTAACCCACCCTTCCCTTCCCTTCCCTTCCCTTCCCTTCCCTTCCCT
>NW_016812730.1:875058-877586 GCF_001698545.2 Rhinopithecus bieti
TCCCCTCCCCTCCTCTCCCCTCCCCTTCTCTCCCCTCCCTTCCCTTTCTTTCTTTTTTTCTTTCTCTCTTTCATTTTTGTGAGACAGAGTTTTGCTCTTCTCATCCAGTTTGGAGCGCAATGGCGCAATCTCGGCTCATTGCAACCTCCACCTCCTGGGTTCAAGAGAGTCTCCTGCCTCAGCCTCCTGAGTAGCTGGGAGCACAGATGCACCCCACCACACGCAGCTAATTTAGGTATTTTTGGTAGAGACGGGATTTCACTATGTTGGCCAGGCTGGTCTCAAACCTCTTCCCTCAGCCGATCCACCTGCCTCGGGCTCCCAATGTGCTGGGATTACAGGCATGAGCCACCATGCCTGGCCGATCCCCCGACTCTTTCTACTGAGTATTATCTTAGCTTTATGGCTGCTCCAGCTAGCCCCCATGTCATAGTCATGTTCACTATTAGATGACCCTGCTGGAATAATTTTGCACATTCTCCTGCCCAGCAACACCCTGGTTGGTTGCTGCAATGAAGACAATGGCTGTGTGTAGAAGAATTTAAAAATACCCATAGAGGATCTCTAACTCTGTGGCACTCTACTATTTGTGCATGAGGGGGCTGTTACTGTAGAAAAGGAAGAAACATTTTCCTGGCTGGGATTTTCATACTGGCAAATTGGCTATTCTGATTTAAATTCATATTGTTACTAATTGGTGTTAGAACTTTTGTTCTGGACTGTGCTTATGCTAAGTAGAGATTTTCCCTCCTCGTTTGATTATGGATTAGTCCACACATTTTTACCTTATGAAAGAAAGAAACAGCTTGTGCCGCCTCAGGAGAAAATATGTCATCTAATAATTAGGCTCTGAGGCACTGGCATCATTGAACACTGACCCGTGGGCAGGCCGTGGACAGAATCATGAGAAAAGCTGCACTATTCAGGCCTTTCTCTTCAGATAGATTCAAAAAACAAATGTCTTTAGAGCAAAGCACTGAAGGGCGAGAAGCAGCAAACAGGCAGATTATTAAAGCATTTGTCATGAAGTTACAGGTGGGCTCAGGAAGGGTCCCTGTCCTATAGGCCGGACTGCCTTGCTGAAAATATCTTGTAAATTATGAGTTGTTCCCCAAAGAAATCACTAGGCAGGAAAGGGCAACGTTACTCCCTAGCAACTCTGGTTGCAACAGTTTCTGAACTGTAGTTTCAGAAATCTGTCAAGGCAAGGGTCAGTTACACATGGGAGGCTGAATTTTTGTATTGGAAGACTAGGTGTTTAGGATTACAGCAGTGATCATTCCTGGAGCATGTATATTTACACTTCTGTTTGTAAGAATGAGAAATATACAGTTATAGGTGCTTTTTCTCATCTAAAAAAGTGACGAAATATGTCCTCTTGCATTTATAGATTCACTGGTTATCTTTAGTCCCATTAACTTATGCTGTAGTTCAATTCATTTTATTTCCATTCATTTCATATAGAAATGCACTGAAACTTTGCTTCAATCTTTGTACAGTATTTGTCCAGACTATCTATTTGGCTTTAGTTTTGGCCATAGCCTTTAAAGGCTGAGTAAACAAATGTCCCACTTCTGCGTTATTGATGGTATCTCTGAACCTGAGATGATCAATGACAGCCTGATCGTATTATTTATCATCATGCATAATTGGCATAAAAAATTAGTAAGAGGAACAAAGCATGCCCATCTGAATAATTACATTAAAATACAGGTAAAAACATTCTATATGTAATATGCTTTATATATTGAAATTCTCTGTCCATTTAAAATTTAAAATACATAAAAAAGTATGTTTATTATTGCAAGAGTACAATATTGCAATTATTAATGGGGATTATGAATGTAGTTAATTTTATAAACAAAAAAATTAAGAAACTTCAAGTAAATGAGACTACAGGTTGACAGTTAATATTGATATTGATAGAGAGTACATTAGCTACATAGCTTTCAGGATGATTATGTCTTTTTTAAGCCAACAAATGTTTATACACAAATTACTTATACAGAAGAACATTACAATGGAGATTGCATTATATCATAATTACCATCTTTGTAAAACTGTTTGCATTTGAAAAATTAAGCAAAATAAAAGTTTAAGAATAATATTTATTATTTAACTTAATTGTGAATTTTCCAAAAAAGTTATATTTAGAAAATTCTTCACAGAGATATTGTTATTGCTATCATCATTATTTACTATTATGTCAAACTTTAAAAATATGACTGGTAGGTCGGATGTGGTGGCTTATATCTCTAATCCCAGCACTTTGGGAGGCAGGCAGATCACCTGAGGGCAGGAGTTCAAGACCAGCCTGGCCAACATGGTGAAACCCTGTCTCTACTAAAAATACAAAAATTAGCCTGGTGTGGTGGTGCACACCTGTAGTCCCAGCTACTCAGGAGGCTGAGGCAGGAGAATCACTTGAACCCAGGAGGCAGAGGTTGCAGTGAGCCGAGATCAGGCCACTGCATCCAGCCTGGGCAATAGAGCAAGACTCTGTCTCAAAAAAAAAAAAAAAAAAAAAA
>NW_016812730.1:877697-895673 GCF_001698545.2 Rhinopithecus bieti
TGTTATTGCTATCATTATTATTTACTATATGTCAAACTTTAAAATATGACTGGTAGGTCGGATGTGGTGGCTTATACCTCTAATCCCAGCACTTTGGGAGGCAGGCAGATCACCTGAGGGCAGGAGTTCAAGACCAGCCTGGCCAACATGGTGAAACCCTGACTCTACTAAAATACAAAATTAGCCTGGTGTGGTGGTGCACACCTGTAGTCCCAGCTACTCAGGAGGCTGAGGCAGGAGAATCACTTGAACCCAGGAGGCAGAGGTTGCAGTGAGCCGAGATCAGGCCACTGCATCCAGCCTGGGCAATAGAGCAAGACTCTGTCTCAAAAAAAAAAAAAAAAAAAAGAAAAAGAAAAGACTGATAGCACTTTTAAAAGTCAGGTTTCATGAGGAATAGTTTATATATTGTAAAAGTCACCCTCTGTAGGCCTACAATTTTAAGTTTTGACAAATGTAAACAATTGATTTCATAATTGATTGTAATCAAAGTATAGGATTTTCCTGTATTAACAAAGTACCCCAAACGGTGTGACTTAGACTACAGAAATTTATTTTCTCCCAGTTCTGGAGGCTGGAGATTCCAAGATCAAGTTGCAGGCAGGCTCGGTTTCTCCTGTGGCCTCCCTTCTTGACTGTGTCTTCACTTAGTCTTTCCTCTGTGCGTGCACATATATGGTGTCTTTCTGTCCAGGTTTCCTCCTCTTATAAGGATACCAGTCAGATTGTGTTAGGGCCTGCCTACAGACTTCATTTTAACTCGATTACCTCTTTAAAGACCCTATCTCCAAATACAGTCCCATTCTGAACTACTGGGGGTTAGGGCTTCAACACATGAATTGAGGTGGGGCTGCAGGGGGAACAAAATTGAGCCTATAACAATTTCTATCACTCCCATAAGTCCTCTCATGCCCCTTTGCAGTCCATGCCCTTCTCTGATGTCAGCCTCTGGCAACACTGACCTCCTTTCTTGTGCCTATAGTTTTGCTTTTTCCAGACTGTCATGTAAATGAAACTTTACAGCCTTCTCCTGAGGGATGCCTGCTCGCTGCATGAAGGTGGTAGCGCTGTCCTGGTACAGGCACCACACTGGTGTAGGACCACTTACATGGAAGTGGCAGGTCTAAACTCCAAAGTTGTCAGTGCCTTCAGAGTCAGTGTGGTTGCTGAGCTGGACACCTACAAACTCTCACTAGGAGCAGCTGTACCAACCAAGCCAAACCCCTGAGTTACCTACCCTGTGCAAAGCATCCCTGCAAGGGAGCAAAAGCAGCAACAATCCATTTGCTGGGTGAGATGGATTCACTGGTACTGATACAGGCAGGGAAAGCCAAATGGCCGCCCCTTCTACCCTGGGCACCCAACTCCCCAGTGCCTGGAGGCCTGGGTCAGCCCCTTTGGCTGCCCTCTTTCTAGACCATGGATGTCGTCTCCCTTATGCTAGGCCTTTCTTCAGGTGGCTTACAAGACAATTGATGAAGTCACCACTTTAATAACATTCATGGCCATTGCCATTTGTATACTACTCATAATATGACAGGCATCAGGTTAAATGTTTTGGGTAAGTTGTAAAGAATCCCCATAATAACATAGTTAATTATTCTCTTTATTCAGCTAGGCCTTATTAAAAATGAGGTGTAAGTGTTTCTACAATTTGGGGATACTAAATGGATGTTTAAAGTGCTTAAGGTATTTGCCAAGCTCCTACATCCTTCTTAAATTTAAATTTATTTTCTGATACCAACGCTCTAGTGTGGTGGTTGGACTTCCCAAATTTTATCCTGTTTGCTTGGTTTTTTTTTTGAGACGGAATTTTTCTTTCCCATTGCCTAGGCTGGAGTGCAGTGGCGCCATCTTGGCTCACTGCAACCTTTGCCTCCTGGGTTCAAGCGATCCTCCCACCTCAGCCTCCATAGTAGCTGGGACTACAGGCACCCACCACCACTACTGGGTAATTTTTTTGTATTTGTATTAGAGACGGGGTTTCACCATGTTGGCCAGGCTGGTCTTGAATTCCTGACCTCAGGTGACTTGCTCGCCTCAGCCTCCCAAAGTGTTGGGATTACAGGCATAAGCCACTGCGCCCGGCCTTGTTTGTTTAATGGGGCAACAGGAAAATCCTCATCATGAGCTTTTCCCACCCCTGCCCCAAACAGATATCCAGTTGCCCTGTGACTACAGTAAGGAAGAGGTTAGAAGATGAGATGATAATGACAGATAATAACCATAAAATCATTTCCCTTCTCTTTTCTAGAACACATTACAACTAGCAAAATTTTTTAAATTCGTGGCCTCATTTGATCCTCTCAGCATAGCTATTTTTGCTCCTTCCTGTCTAAAGGAAACCCTTTAGTATGGGTTCATAGAAACACAGTCCCGTAGAACTGGAAGATACCAGATAAATGATTTTTTCTTTAAATTCATAATATTACAGAGAGAAATTCTTAGCCCGGAGGCCGTGGAATTAATGAAATTCCTTTTTTACAAATGAGGAAGGTGAGGCCAGGAAAATTTCGGTAACTTGATCAGTCACAGAAATGGATTCTTGGTTGCCTGATTCTCAATGTACTGTTCGTCCCATGCTTCCACCTGCCTCTCAGACATAGAGTCAGGTTAGTGCCCGGAACAATGGCTCACGCCTGTAATCCCAGCATCTTGGGTAGACCGAGGTGGGCGGATCACCTGAGGTGAAGAAACCCCGTCTCTACTAAAAATACAAAATCAGCTGGGCATGGTGGCACATGCCTGTAATTCCAACTATTTAGGGGGCTGAGACAAGAGAATCGCTTGAACCAGGAGGCAGAGGTTGTGGTGAGCCAAGGTCGCACCATTGCACTCCAGCCTGGGCAACATAAGTGGAAACTCCATCTCAAAAAAAAAGAGGTTAGATTCCCACCATTTTTTTTCTGGACTAAGGCACGTTTGACATATGGGATTCATTTTATGTTCCAACTCTTAATATGTTTGAAGCACTTACCAAAAGCATTGTGTTGAGCAGAATTTTGAATCTGCATCTGGGCTTAATGGGAACAGTGTTGTACTTTTGTAATCAACAGGGTTGATTACTGACGTCTGCATGGATTCAGGTTGGGGAGAGTAGCAGCACCCACATCTACTGCCCTGGGTTAAGGCACTGCCACTCCAGGAGACTGTTTTTTTTTTTTTTTTTAGTAGAAACATCTTTTGGAATACTATATCACCAGTAACAACTTGTGGTAAATAAATTTTATCAGCTCTTAGTAACTACTGGAGATAGGCAAGTTTTGAAGGGAGACAGAATATACATGGACAATAATATGCTGGACAGACAATATGGTGAACAAATTGTTCACGGGGCAGAGGTAAGTGAGGAGCTGTGGAAATGGTGGGTGAGGGTCTCGGACAGGAGCAGAAAGAATTAGACATGGCATGAGGGCCTTGGATGTCTAAAGCAGAGGTATGGCTAGCACCAACAGGCCAAAAGGATTCTGAAATTGGAGGTAGGAAGGCACTAAAATGACCGACCATACTGCATTTTCTGAGATGCAGGACTTTCAGTTTGAAAACAGATACTGTCCTGTGTGAATCAGAAACACTGATCACCCTAAAAGGCACTAACACAAATTTTTCATGCTTCATTGTTTGTTGTGTCATGCCGTTGGTCAATGTATTAATAAACTATTGCTTTAATAAAGCTACAAAACAAACAGCCCCTGAAATCCTAGTGGCTTTCAACCACAAACATGTCTTTTGTTGCTCTGCAAGCCTACTCTGGTTTGGCTGATCGAGACTGGGCTCAGCTGGACTCTAGCTTGAGTATTGAATGCAAGTCTCCTCTGCATGCTTTTTCATTCCTCACTCATGTTTTTTCTAGGGCAATTTATTCTTCTAGAAATGGCAAGCACGAGAGGCCAAGGCAAATTGTACAAACATGTTGAAAGCCTTGGCTCACGTCAAATGCACTAACATTCTGTTAGCTTAAGCAAGTCATGTGCCCAGGCCCAACGTCGGTGGTGTGGAGAAATGTGCTCCACTTACTCTGATGCAGTATTATTGCCAGGTTATGTGGTAAAGCACATGGATGTGTGTTCTTTCTATACGGAGGGAGTGAAGAATGTGAACAATAATCTGTAGAGTCAGTAAGTAACTTGAGTGTACGGACTCAGCCAGACATATCTCTGTTTCTCCAGTGTCTGGCATGGTAGGTGTCCCATAACTATTTGGTGAATGCATGAATGAATGCCTCCAAAATATAATTTCCTGTGATGAAGTGGCACATGTTCCCGGTTTTCAAAAAGGTTATTTGGTCCCTTTGTCATTAGATATTAGGACCTCCTAAAGGACTGCTGAAGATCTGATGTCTTGGCTATCAGGAAAGGTTTCCTTCCTGTGACCTCCTATTACCCCTTACTGTCTGTGAGTTTTGTTTTTTGTTTTTAATTTTCTTTTACTTCTGGTCTTCTGGCTAGCCAGCAGCTCTTGGAATCCTGAGGGAGTGTGAGAGATGTCCTTGGTCCTTCTCACACCAGGAGGACAAAGTTCCAGGGACGGGTGGGAATTGCCTTTTATCTCCCTTTTCTCTTCCAACTCCCTTCCTCAGTACCTCACCCAGGGGTTGGCATATGGCTGGCTGGTGTTCCAAAAATATTTCTTGACTTAAAACCTAAGCATGTGATTTTAAAACTTTGTGTTGCTGTTTCAGAATTAAATGAAGACATTACCACCTCCTCTTCTCCTCCGGCCCCCATGGTCTGTGTGTGTGCGCTTGCGTGTGTGCGCGCGCGCCCGTGCGTGCGCGCGCATGTGTGTGTTGTGGATTTACTGAAATCATTCTAAATGTTTTCCATGATCCTAAGCATTACAGCTCTAATTTTGGATACTTTTGAAATTCTTTTCCTAAGCAATGAAAAGGACAGCTAGCAGGGGGAGAAAGATAGAAAAAGTTAGCCAAGTGCTAGAAGAGCCTGCATGGAAGTTGAACCCTCTCTGGCACACAAAGGAATTCAGAAGCCTCTATTTCCTTTAGCAAGAACTCAGGTGTTCTTTTATACTTGAGTTACAAAGTACACCGGAAAGAGTCAAGGCTCAGAGCATTTAAGGTCAAACTTGGCTTTCAGCTCTGAAGACTTCCAAAAAAGAAAGTCTGAGCTTGTTGCACAGCAGAAGCTACAGTCTCTTTTCAAGCTAGGAAATTTATTCAGAGGCTCAAAATAAAGCCACTGGATGGAACCAGCTGTCCTCTCTGTCCAGCCACTGCACCCCCCTATTTACTCCTTTTCACACAAAGTTGAAGGAGACAACTGAACACCAATCCCTCTCCCTAATCAAAATAGACATGTTCCTGAAGAGTTAGCAGGATAATACATTTTATTATGGAGAAATATATTTTCTCACTGACTTCAACAAAACAGAGGAATATACCTTCCAATAAAAAGGTGGCATCTAGGGCCTGGCGCGCGGTGGCTCACGCCCGTAATCCCAGCACTTTGGGAGGCTGAGGTGGGTAGATCACAAGGTTAGGAGTTCGAGATCAGCTTGGGCAACATAGTGAAACCCCGTCTCTACTAAAAATACAAAAATTAGCTGGGCATGGTGGTACACGCTTGTAATCCCAGCTACTCGGGAGGCTGAGGCAGGAGAATCACCTGAACCTGGGAAGTGGAGGTTGCAGTGAGCCGAGATAGCACCACTGTACTCCAGCATGGGTGACAAGAACAAGACTCCATCTCGGAAAAAAAAAAAAAAAGAAAAAAGGTGGCATCTCAATGTTATCATACCACATCATACCACGTGACAGAATGAGACAGAGAGGACACATGATGTTAAATTCATTTAACAAGAACTGCTAATTATGGATACTATAGATGCTAATCCACATGCCATTTTGTGAAACACTGCTAACAGGTCAATGTGCAAGGTATTAATACTGTAAGGATGGAGTTGGTATGGGGTCAGGTCAGGGACTGGACCACCTTCAGGGATTGGGATTCAGGTGTTTTAGAGCCGTGATTTCTCCATCCCTATGCCTTCTTCCTCTCCTTTTTATTTTCCAGTGTAACAGCCAGGTACACGGAAAGATAATCTGCATACTTTTTAGCACTTGTGGTCATGTTCACGTCTTCAAACCCTAAGAAGTAGAACACACTCTCATCATTAATGATAACTCATTATGACAATGATTTTCACTGCAGTGAGTGTCTATGGCAGTGTCTGTGTAGTTAAAAAAGCCTTCAGAGTAACATCCCTTCCCCCATCCCACTTGATAATCACTGTTTGTGACATACATAAGTCATTTACTACTTGTTTTTACTGTCTGGGCTCTCTAATTAACTTGGTCAGGCACTCTTCATGCCTCAGTTTCCCCAGTTGTGAAGTGGACACAGTGATGCTTTCTTTACCAAAAAGTCTGAAGTGGCACAGTTCTATCTCCAGACAGCAATTGGAGATGTGTAGGGTATTATTTGGGTTGTTCCAGTAACTGAGCTTAACCACATATAACACCCCGGCCACTCCTAGTAATACCCGTCATATTTCTGGTACTATTGGTATTAGTACTGGTATTAGTGGGAGGGGACACGGATGCTAAATGTCCTACAGTGCATGAGATGGTCTCAACCAATGCTAATTTGTCCCACCCAATGATAATTTGTCCCATCCAAAATGAGAAACACAGCAGAGAGATGTGAGCATTCTGTGAAAAGTCTAAAATGGCAATGAAAGCAAAGGAGTGATGCTTCTGTGCCATTATTTCTGAGAGTACAATGGTGGTTCCTTGAAAAGTTGCTGCTTATATTCACAATTGCAAAAATATGGAACCAGCCCAAACGTCTGCCAATCAACGAGTGGATAAAGAAAATGTGATGGCCAGGTGCGGTGGCTCACCCCTGTAATCTTAGTACTTTGGGAGGCCAAGATGGGCGGATCACGAGGTCAGGAGTTCGAGAACAGCCTGACCAACATGGTGAAACCTCATCTCTACTAAAAGTACAAAAATTAGCCGAGCATGGTGGTGTGTGCCTGTTATCTCAGCTACTGAGGAGGCTGAGGTAGGAGAAGCACTTGAACCCACTGCACTGCAGCCTGGGCAACAGAGAGAGACTCCATCTCAAAAAAAAAAAAAAAAGGGACACACACACACGCGCACACACACACACACGAACTACAGAATACTACTCTGCCATAAAAAGGAATGAAAAAGTGGCATTTGCAGCAACCTAGATGGAATTGGAGACCATTATTCTAAGTGAAGTGACTCAGGAATGGAAAACCAAACATTGTACGTTCTCACCCATAAGTGGGAGCTAAGCTATGAGGATGCAGAGGCATAAGAATGATATAATGGACTTTGGGGACAAAGGGGAAGGGGTGGGAAGGGGATGAGGGATAAAAGATTACATAGTGGGTACAGTATACACTGCCTGGGTGATGGGTGCACAAAAATCTCAGAAATCACCACTAAAGAAATTATTCATGTAACCAAACACCACCTGTTCCCCCAAAACCTTTTGAAATAAAAAACAAAAACCAAACTCCTCGAGTTATAGACATGAGCTGTTAAAAAATAACAAAAAACAAACATTTAATCTGAATCACACGGGAAAGGCAGGAGACACTAGGAACTTCTTTCCCTTACTAAATTCAAATCTCTTACAGTTAAGAAAGGAGAAAATCATAAAATATATGTATAAAACTTACTTTAAAACAATAATAAATAAATAAATAAAAGTTGCTGCTTATGATAAGACTTGCTTCATCTCCCCACTTATCTATTTGCAAAAGGGAAACTCTGATTTGCTACTGATGAGGCTGGTGAGTTCATTTTCTTTTCAGGCAAGCCTGTTTAAGAAAGTAATACAAGTAATCACCATGACAGTAACTACTCTTTCATGAGCACTTACTATTCTCTAGGTAGAGAGTCATGAGGTTTTTGTGCTTTGTCTCACTTATTCCTCACGACAAACCTGGGAGCAGATTGTAGGAGAATTCAACGCACAGATGAAAAAACCTGGCCGGGCACAGTGGCTCATGCCTGTAATCCCAGCACTTTGAGAAGCCGAGGCGGGCAGATTACCTGAGGGCTGGAGTTCGAAACCAGCCTGGCCAACATGGTGAAACCTTGCCTCTATTAAGAATACAGAATTCGCTGGGCGTGGTGGCGAGCGCCTGTAATACCAGTTACTCAGGAGGCTGAGGCAGGAGAATTGCTTGAACTCAGGAGGCAGAGGTTGCAGTGAGCTGGGATTGTGTGCCACTGCACTCTAGCCTGGGTGACAGAGTGAGACTCCATCTCCACAAAAAAAAAAAAAAAGAAAGAAAAAAAGAAAAAAAGAAAAAACCTTGCTAACTTCATTTTGAACTAAGAACCAGAGCTTGCGGGTGGTGTTGTGGGTAGTCTACTGCTTGGGTAACAGAGGTGCTTCCTGTCTTCTCTTTGCTCCCCCTTGCCCTTCCTCTACTCAAACAACATTAAGCAAATAAACAGAAAAACCAAAGTGTTTCCTCTTTAATAAAGGGATTCAGGACCGCCAATTTAGTTTGCATTCACAGTGCACTTCCCACCTCCAGAGGTCACCAAACATGAGGACTACCTTGCGACTGGTGCTCCTTAGAGCAGGGCAGTGTGGTAGCTTCAGGAACCTTCCACTGTATCACTTGTCTTAAAATGATAGGGTCCCAACTCTGCCCTAGGATGTACCAAAATGATGCTCTGGGGGCACTTATAGTCCAGCCTTACTATGCAGGTTGCTTTTAGCTTGGGCCTAGTCTGCCAGGTGGGGTCAAAACAGCACCTAGAACCTTCTCATGCTACAGATAATACACACCTGTGTGTGCTTTCTCCTTTTGGGTGCTTTGGCTCTACAAATTTGTGAGCTTGAGATGTCTATAAGATGAGAGTTATTTAACGTCATAACTGTTTCTCTCTCTTTAAAAAGAGGAACAGCTTTGTATAAAGATCAACTTTAATTATAAGAATATATGATGTCATTATGGTATTGGTTTGCTGAAAACCTAATAATTGGATTATCATTGTGGGTTGTCATTAAGTAGAACATCACTGTAGATTATAGGAGACGTTTAACTTGAGTCACAGAGCATTTTGTGGGTTTGTTTTCTTCCCAGAGAGCCAGGCCACCCTCTGGTGTGAAGTAATTTTTTTTTTCATGGAGTTACGTACAAGGATGTACCATGTGTGCATTTGCCCTTTTTATTCCAATGAATTTTAAAAAAAGCTGCTTTTTAATCTGTTTAATTCATTTTCACAGATCAGTGCATTTGCAAAAGTGGAGAGCAGAGACATGAGGTGAAATGGGGAGCCCTGACAAAAGCAATTGGCAAAGGCACAATTTACAATAAATGAGAATCTTGGAATTCTATTGCCAAATTATGCAAACCTTTCCAGAAAGAGCAAGTCACTGCAGATCAGATAACTGGCTTACAATTAGCACCGACAAAGAGCAGAATTGCACCCTGTCCTGTTCCTTTTATTTGTATCCTGTGGGTGTCCATGATGGAGAAGCCTCAGGGAAATTGTGAGGGGATTAGTTCGACTGGAAAGAAGGAGAGAGAAGGAGCTGATGTACAGGGAGGAGAGCCTGCATCATTTAAACCCTTTCCAGGGCTCACTCCTGTTGCCTGGAGGCTGAAGTTCTCTTGGATCTTTCAAAGCCAGGAGGTGCTATAAAATTACCTCAGTTGGACCCAAATGAATTAAAATGACCAGTTAACTAACTTTCATGACTTTTGACAAAAAAAGGGGCTCAAGACGTGGCCCACACAAGTTAAGAATACTCCCTTGAGAAAGGAAGAAAATTTCGGTATATAGCCCCTATATTTTTGCACTTGAGGGTTCAAATAATGATAATACAACCAAATCCTGAATGACTCAAAGATGTTCATATAACCACATAAATGTGTATTTTTGGGAACTGGGCATAACGTTAATATGTGAAATTGTGGCTAATGCAATGTTCCAATTCTGGCCTGGATCTCTGCCTCTGTGTCCCGTTGGGCTTCCGCCTGGCTCCATTCTGTCCCCCTTCATTCCTGGCACAACTCTATTGTTTTCTAGTCCAGAACTTGATGTGGTCCTTGCAAATCAGAGAGCCAGATGGATAGGGAAGGAGGTAATATTGAGCCATCTCATTTGTCCTCACAGCATCCGTTTGAGGTAGGGAAGGACAGGAATTATAAACGACATTATAGATAGACACACTGAAGCTCTGAGAAATCAAGTGCCAAGATGGTGGTGACTGGGGATGAAAGCCCAAGGCTTCTAACAGCCAGCCTGAGACTCTCATACTACATGAAGCTGCTAGCATACAACAGGAAAACAGGAAAACTCTGTTAATAGTTTTCTTAAAATAATCAGTAGACCACATCCCAGCTAAACATAATGGGAAAATAGAGAATATTTCTTTCTCTTTGTTGCATTTATCAAGCTAGATTTTCTTTTTTACGTCCCCTGCCTGGTCAAAAGCATCTGGAAAAGCAGCCAAGCCAGTCCCCACTGTTTCCCTTTTGTTCTGACAAAATAGAATTGCAAACTGAGATGATGCATACAACCTCCCGAGAGTGCAACTGTCCATCCCTGAAGCTGCCTCTTAGCGCGGAGCCAGCCTAGTCGGCACCACTGGGTACCAGGCTCTGCCAGGGAAGGGTTTCGATACAAACATCAGGCAACATGGGCTGCCAACCCAGGCTTCATCACTAAGTGCTGTCTACGTGTGCTGTAGAGACTTCTAGGGAGGCGGGTATTTTCTTCTAGAAATTTTGCTGGTAAAAAAGAGTCAATGCCAGGACTTTAGTATCCTTGTGTAGCTCATGTCTATTTCAGTGTTCTTGGATTTCTTCCTCCCAATTGTTATTGTCTCTCCTAGAAGCCTCCTACATTGAACCTTGACGACAGAAAATTGTAGTGGAAAGAAAAGTCTCTGACCTGAGAGCTCTAAGACCTGGGTTCTTTTTAATGTATTTACGAACACATTCCATTGCTAGGCCATTTACCTGGCAGTATGATCTGTCCTAATTTTGTTGTGGGAAATTTTGTTCTTAATTAAAAACATTGGTTCTAACCTCAAGGAACTTCCAATCTAATTTAAAGAGAAAAGGCATACATAATTGTTCCTTAGTCAGTTAAAAAAATTAATATTTACAAAATGACTGTTGGAGGTCTAAGGGTTGCTTTTGTCTACCAAGTTAATTCAATTTCAGTGATTTATTTATTTACTTTTTACCCCTACTGAGTTGCCTCGTTTTAATCTTTGTGGTACAGCCATTGCAAGCTGTAGACTTTCAGTGCTAATGGTACTTGGAGTTCAGCTCTCTCTTTTTGCAGATAAGGGCACTCAGATCCAGAGACATCAATGCTCTTGCAAGACACATCCTCTTACAAATGTATAAAAAACTCACCTGCATCTAATAAGTCATAGTTACTGACTGAAGGAGGATGCAAAATATTGAATTGCTTTCGGGTAGCCATATCTACAAAAGAGAAAATACATTATTTTGTTCCTATAAATGTAGTATAATGCATCTCCAGTAGAAAATTAGTTTTAATATATAGTAATAATCTGGAAAAGATAAATTTTGAAGAAATACCACTGTTATGTCTGTGCAGACAGCATAACTGGTCGCTTTCAATAAACATACGATGAAAGTACATAAAATGCCCCCATTCTTCTGTGAAATTACATATGCAAATGCATCTTATACACCAAAAAATAATTGTGGTAACCTTTTAAATCTCATATAACCAAAGTGGTCTTTGCAAACACTCCTTGCCCCTTCAGAAATAATCACTTGTAAACAATACTCAGAATTAACAGGATTTCAAAATTTTTTTTCCTCTATTACTGGAAAAAGCCATTGCAGAGAGGGCAAGGAGCTGGTGGGTGGGGAGTGGGGAGTCTCAGAGTTAAGCGCTGCTGCTGCCAGAATTCTACACCCAGTGGCTGGTTAGTGACTCAGTGTTGAGGGCAGTTGAGAGAGAATCTCAGCTGGTGCTTAAAAAAAAAAAAAAAAAAGGAAAAGAAAAGAAAGGAGTGCAAATCTGCTCTCAGCAAGTAACAGCCTCCATTTTAACCTGGACCAACTGGATGGAACTGCCCTTCCTCCCTAACCCGTACAACCCTCCGCTGCACTTGACTTTCTGTTTATTCTGAATTTACCAGTAAAAAACGAAGATAGGGGCTGGGAAGCACAATGGGAACTGCCCCAGCCTGCACTCCAGGCCCTGGACCTGAATGGGAACTATGCCGTTAGTCCATCAATTGCTCTCTGAGTTTTCCTTGGCTTGTAAAGTACTTTTTGACTTATATACATTAAAAACAAAAAACAAAAAAACAGCTTGGTGTTGAATTGGGCAGCAGACCTGTCTGCTCAGCTTGATCTAAATTGGCTTTTGGTTGAGACTTCAGGTGGCTTTTCAGTTTGTCTGTGCTCCTTACCCTCCAGGAAGACAACTTAGCCCCTATTTAGCATTTTTTGCTGACAGAGAACCAGCAGGCTTGCTGTTTGAACTTACATTTGAATGTACTATTTGGCCAAAAAAATTTTTGAAAAAAATCACTCCTTTTACATTTGTTGGATTTGGTTGCTTTATTTTTTGCCCAAATGCTCCTCTGTCATATTGTTTTACATTTCTCTGTAATTCACTCTTTAATTCACTCTTTGTAGCTCTTTCAGCAGAATCCCCTCTGCATTGCCAGCTTTCATGAACAAATGGGAGACAGTTTGAATTATGAATAGAGTGTTCGTACATCACAGTCCAGTGACAGGCAGCACCTATAGACTGTCCGCAGCACACAGATACTACCTCCATGGAAGACTGAGTTTAAAAACAAAATTATCCCTTAATCTCTTAAATCAATCAAACCTCCACACTTAGTAGTTAATGTGTCAATGACAAGCATATGTATCCTCCTAATAAAGTAATAATTAATCATTACAGTGCAGGTGCAATATTATATATTAATATCATCAGTTCAAAACTTTACATAGCATATTAAGGAGAAAAATAGAAAACTAGTTTTCTTTTCTATAAGTTAATTTCAAACAACAAAATTAATTCTGGGATTCTGTATTTGACTTAATGTAACTAAAAAAAAATTTGAGATAACTTAGAGGTTCATAAAAATTGCCCTTTACGAAATTGCTGGAGGAGTTATGGTTGTATACTGATCTAGCTTAGAATTTATGAGGGAAACCAAGTGGAATGAGTGGATGGACAGACACAATTAAAGAATTACTGCTGTTAAAGTAAAATTAGAGCCTGACAATAAAGTGGCCCAAACAGGTTTTATTCAAGAGCTATTGTAATAGGAGAAAAGAGATCTCTGTACAGAACTGGGCTCAATTTAGAATACAGCTGGGACAAGTCAGGATTTATAGCCAAGGAGCAGGGCAGGGGTGGGCGGATGGAAAACACTGTCAGGAAACAGCAGTGGTGGGGAAGGTTTTGGTTAAACAGACCTACAAGGATTCTTCCTGAAGGCAGGCTGGGGTGATCAGGGTGGGGGATAAAGAATCTGAAAAGATGCTGAGAATGATCAGAGATCACAGGTGGAGAATTCTCTCTAAATTGACCATGGTAGTTAATATTGAGTGTCAACTTGATTGGATCAAAGGATGCAAAGTATTGTTCCCAGGTGTGTCTATGAAGGTGTTGCCAATCTGGGTGGGCACCATCTAATCAGCTGCCAGTGTGGCTAGAATAAAGTGGAATGAAGAAGAAAATGGAATGGGCAGATTGCTGAGTCTTCCAGCCTTCATCTTTCTCCTGTGCTGGATGCTTCCTGCCCCAGAACATCAGACTCCAAGTTCTTCAGCTTTTGCACTCTTGGACCTACACCAGGTTTGGCAGGGGCTGTGGGGCCTTTGGCCACAGACTGAAGGTTGCACTGTCAGCTTCCCTACTTTTGAGGTTTAGGACTCAGACTGAGCCACTGCTGCTCCTCAGCTTGCAGACGGCCTATTGTGGGACTTTACCTTGTGATCATGTGGGTCCATATTCCTTAATAAACTCCCCTTCATATATACATCTATTCTGTTAGTTCTGTCCCTCTAAAGAACCCTGACTGACACAGTGACTTAGCAGGATTTTTGTTAAATGGCGTGATGCAGGCCCAATTAGGTAGACGCCAAGGTCAGACTTAGAGGAGCCTGACTAAAGTTTAGTGAAGGACAGAATCTTTACTACTGCAAAGATGTATGATTCTTGTTTTAATTGGGGTAGGCTAGGTATATATTGTAACAAGCTCTCCCACCCCCAAATGCCAATGTTTGTTTCTTGCTGGTAGGTGGATGAATGGTGGATGAATGGTTTGAATGATTGTCTCCTCCAAAACTCACATTGAAATTTAATTACTATTGTAACAGTATTAAGATGTGGGGCTTTTAAAAGTGATTAGGCCAAGAGGGCCCTGCCCTCATAAACGGATTAATGCCATTACTGGGGGAGTGGGTTTACCCCCTCTTGCTCTCTGTTTCTCTCATGCCCTCTCTTTGCCCTTCTGCCATGTGATGATGCAGCAAGAAGGCCCTTGGCAGATGTTGTCATCGTGATACTGGACTTCCCTGCCTCCAGAACTGTAAGCCAATACATTTCTGTTCATTATAAATCATCCAGTCTTAGGTGTCCTGTTACTATAGCACAAAACAAGTTAAGGCGGTAGAAGAGAAAGGAGTTTGTTTTACACAGTTACTCACAGAACCTGGCTGATGTAGCCTTTTCCATCTTGTATCTGCAGTTTCTGGAATAATCTCCCCCCTTTGGTTACCATGGCAGGGAAAGAGACTAGAGAACTGTACCAAGGTTTTTCATTGCTTCAATTCCAGATGTGGCCTTGTAACTTCTTCTCACAGCTCATTGGCCAAGTCAGTTACATGGTCCCACCTAGTGACATAGGGAGCTGGGAAAAGTGGACATATAGTGGGGTATTTCGTGAGAATTACTATGGGTTCCGCTTTTACACTTAGACATATGTATGCAATAAGTGCCTTCTCCAGTAGCAGTCCCCTGTTATTCGACGTTTTGCTTTCCTTGAATTAGTTACCTGTGGTTAACTGAAGTCTGAAATAGGTGAATATAGTGCAATAAAATATTTTGAGAGAGGGAGACCAAATTTACATAACTTCTATTACAGCATTTTGTTATAGTTGTTCTGTTTTTAGTTATTGTTAATGTCTTATTGGGCCTAATTTATACATTAATTTTTTTTTGAGATGAAGTCTTGCTCTGTCACCAAGGCTGGAGTTCAGTGGCACAATCTCGGCTCACTGCAACCTCTGCCTCCTGAGCTCAAGGGATTCTCCTGCCTCAGCCTCCTGAGTAGCTGGCATCACAGGCACCCGTCACCATGTCCAGCTAATTTTTGTATTTTTAGTAGAGACAGGGTTTCCCCATGTTGGTCTTGAACTCCTGATCTCAGGTGATCCCCCTGCCTCGGCCTCCCAAAGTGCTGGAATTACAGGCATGAGCCACTGTACCCAGCCTATAAATTAAATTTTATCATAGGTATGTACAAATAGTCCCCAATTTATGATGGTTTGACTTAAATGATTTTTCACCTTTAGCACTGTGCAAAAGTAATATGCATTCAGTAGAAAGTGGTCCAATACTATATTTTTGTGTTTTTTTCAGTAGGTTTTTTGGGAACAGGTGGTGGTTGGTTACATGAATAAGTACTTTAGTGGTGATGTCCGCAATTTTGGTGCACCCATCACTCAAGCAGTGTACACTGTACTGAAAAGGTAGCCTTTATCCTTTGCCCTTTCCCGCCCTTCTCCACGAGGCCCCAAAGTCCATTGTATTGTTCTTATGCCTTTGCGTCCTCATAGCTTAACTCCCACTTATGAGTGAAAACATACGATGTTTGGTTTTCCATTACTGAGTTTCTTTACTTAGAGTAAGGGTCTCCAACTTCATCCAGGTTGCTGTGAATGCCATTATTTAGTTCCTGTTTATGGCTGGGTAGTATTCCATGGTGTATACACACACACACACAGACACAGACACACCACATTTTCTTTATCCACTTGTTGATTGATGGGCATTTGGGCTGGTTCCATATTTTTGCAGTTACAAATTGTGCTGCTATAAACGTGTGTGTACAAGTATCTATTTCATATAATGACTTCTTTTCCTCTGGGTAGATCCCCAGTAGTGGGCTTGCTGGATCAAATGGTAGATCTAATTTTAGTTGTTTAAGGAATCTCCACACTGTTTTTCATAGTGGTTGTACTAGTTTACATTTTCACCAGCAGTGTAAAAGTGTTCTCTTTTCACCACATCTATACCAACATCTATTATTTTTTGATTTATTAATTATGGCCATTCTTGCAAGCATAAGGTAGTATCAAATTGTGTTTTGATTTGCATTTCCCTGGTCATTGGTGGTGAGCATTTTTTCATACGATGCTCCCTTGTGATACCGGGCAGAGGTGGCGCACCATGCGCTGTGTTGTCAGACAGTTTACCAGGTGCAGGCTAGTGTGAGTCTTCTGAGCATGTTTAAGGTAGGCCAGGCTAAGCTATGATATTCCGTAGTTAGGTGCATTAAGTACATTTTTCAGTTTAGGATGGGTTTATTGGATTGTAATTCCATTGTAAGTGGTGGAGCAGGTTCAGTTCTCTGGGTAGTTTCAGGCATCCATGGGGGGTTTTGGAAGGCACATCCCCATGGATGGGGGTGGACAACTGCATTTTCTTTTCTTTTTCTTTCTTTCTTGTTTTTTTGAGACAGAGTCTCACTCTGTGGCCCAGGTTGGAGTGCAGTGGCGCAATCTCAGCTCACTGCAAGCTCCGCCTCCTGGGTTCACACCATTCTCCTGCCTCAGCTTCCCAAGTAGCTGGGACTACAGGCACCCGCCACCACTCCCGGCTAATTTTTTGTATTTTTAGTAGAGACGGGGTTTCACCGTGTTAGCCAGATAGTCTCGATCTCCTGACCTCGTGATCCACCCACCTCGGCCTCCCAAAGTGCTGGGATTACAGGCATGAGACACTGCGCCCGGCCCTGCATTTTCTTTTGGGAGGAAGGACAAGAGAAAATGTTGCAAATATGGAACACAAGCAGATAAATTCTTAAATTACCCAGGATGTTTCTTGTTATTTCAAGTCAGCACACATAATAAAACATATTTAAAGCATCAATAAAATAATGTAGTGTCGAACCTCTATGCACTCCAGTGGAGATGGCACAAGGTTTAAGAGGCCAAAGAAGAGCCCCAGAAACAGCAAATGAGACATGGGGTTTTATTGGGGGGTTGATATCCAGGGGAGAGAGTTCAGTGGCGGTGGGCTGGACAGGAGAGCCACCTTAGGCATGGTCCAGTGGTGGGGGGCTGGACAGGAAAACAGCAACTGCTTGCAAACAGCATGCAGTTTATACAGCATTTTCCCTTAATACCCTTCCTCTGCCAGGTCCCACCTGGCAACCTTCATTTAACCCCAAAATTCAGGGCCTCAATGCCCTGTTTGGCCCATGTTCCGCAGGATGAGCTGAGGGCTCGTATGTTCCTCACACACAGGAACAAATTTCTGGATTAGCCACTCCCAACTCCCTAGCTTGGAAGAGACATTCGGGTGTATCTGCCATGCAGCGTCATTCTAAGGGTATTGCTTAAGTTATTGCTCTCAGGTGCATTTACCCTACAAATAGTTACATGAATTTTTCTCACCCCAGATACAAACATTCTCAAGTGATGGATATTTAGATCTATTTTCAGGAGTTACATGTCCTTTGGCCTTAATGAAAAGGAGACATTTTGGAAAATGTTTTGAAGGGTGAAAGCTTATGACTATTTTTGTAGTATCTCCTTTTGGAGAAGTGATATTGGGAAGTGCTGTATTAGCCTAGCAGTAGTGGTTCTTTTGGCCAGATCAATACATATTAAAAGAAAAAAACGGAAAATGAAAGGACTGTATTTAGGTGGATTGTGCTCTCTGCAGTGTGGCACTGTCTATGCCCAGTTCATTTTTTTTTTTTTTTTTTTTTT
>NW_016812730.1:895990-908717 GCF_001698545.2 Rhinopithecus bieti
TTTTTTTTTTTTTTTTTTTTTGAGATGGGGTCTCACTCTGTCACCCAGGCTGGAGGGCAGTAGCATGATCACGACTCACTACAGCCTCCACTTCCTGGGTTCCAGCGATTCTCCTGCCTCAGCCTCCTGAGTAGCTGGGATTACCGGTGCTCATCACCATGTCCGGCTGATTTTTGTATTTTTAGTAAAGATGGGGTTTCACCATGTTGGCCAGGCTGGTCTGGAGCTCCTGACCTCAGGTGATCAGCCCACCTTGGCCTCCCAAAGTGCTAGGATTACAAGTGTGAGCCACCGTGCCTGGCCTCATTTCCTAATTTTATGTTACCTGTTCAGGCTCCTGAATTTGTTATCCCTGTAGAAAATGGGTGAAGAAAGCTCCTCTGTTGGGCTTTTTCTCTAGCACTCATTGGAAGTATGTAAAAGAAACTGATTGCCTTTTACAACCGGTCTCTCCACAAACAATAGGGAGATTTACTAGTTATTTCAGAGGAATTAGAGAATAAAGTGGACATGCGGCATAAACTATGCTAACTCTGGCAATAGTGGACATTTAAGAAGTCAAAAAAGCCTCTATTATGGCTAAAATTGCAATTACGTAAATAGGGGGTTTCACTATATGAGTTTTGTTAATCTCTTATCCCCAAAGGAATAAATGGTTTTAGTATATGGTGAACAATACAGAGCCATTAAGTCCATAAAAGCAGTATTTAGTGGGAGAAATAGAAAAGTCTAATTTAATTTAAAATTGATGCATCATGGAGAATGTCTGGCTTTTCAATATCAGCACTTCAGAGCCATAAATGTGGAACAGATACAATTTCCTCAGTGCATGGGAAGCGGTGAGGCCACTCACGTGATGTGCCCTGGACGAGCTGCAGGGCAGGTGTTGATATTACAGTGGGTTTGAGGCCAGACCATTTTCTCTTTAACCTAAATACATGATTGGGAACAGAAAATGCTTGATATCCACATGTCAAGTCGGTTAGAATTAACTAGTTTGCTGAACAGCTGAACCAAATTTGACAAACTCAAGCTCGTTTGGGGTCCTAGCTTCCTTCCCGGCATGCTGATTTTCAAGCTGGTGCCCATTATGCTGCTCATATTAAAATGCTATGAAAGCAAAGCATTTTGTGTTGAGTGGTTGAGCAAACTCTATTATACAGTAATTATACTATCAGTATAGAATCTAATTTTATGTGGAGGAGGGGGTTTTAACCAAATGAAAGAGGAAAACTCACGAACAGTATTTTTTCATTATCACTATGGGATGATAAAATTGCAGAACTAGGCTAACTTGGGAGGCTATTTTTAAGCCTATTTCTACTAATTAAAATTAACTCTGCTTTTGCTGGATTTTAACAAAACTTAGCCACTATAACAATGAATGTAAATTCTAAGGACTTCCCTCTGTTAGATGCTTATTGAGCATGCAAGAATTTCTCTGTCAGTGACCAGTCATAGGCACACTTGCTCTATTATTCATGCTATTTTAAGCATCATTGAGACACTAGGTAACAAACAAGTGGACCTCAGGTTACATATGAGTAGAACCACTTCAGAAATAATTCTTGCTGACAGTGGGGATGTAGAAGATGAGGGAGGGGAGCCGGGAAGACCTAGTTAGCTGTAGTACCAACTGAGATACTGAAGTTACTTATGATCAAGTGATAAGGTTGGTTATGTCACTTGTGGAATTTAATAAAATAATTATTACTAAATACCTATCACGTGCAGAACATTATGTGGTGATTGTTACTATTCAAAGGTGAGTAAACGAAGGGTTTGTGCCCAGGGAATGTATAATCTTCTGTAAATCAATTGCAGTTGTTTATTGATTGCTACATAAATATTGAGTATTAAGTTAATTACAAAGGAAGGGGTTATCTGGTGTGTGGATTAACTAGGCTCTGTTGCTGCTTTTTCTCCGATGACTTTGCAGCTGTCTTCCACCTCCTTAGCTAGAAAGATGAAAAACTGAATGGAAACAAAACACAAACCCTAATTTACTGCTTGTTAGCAAACCTGGAAAACTGGGTAGTTTAAAGCAAGAAAATGTGCCAGTTAGAACAGGAGTTGTGGATTGAATGATTTTTGTTGTCTGATGCTTATTGACAGATAAATAATATATATGTATTCATTTGCTATACATACAATATATGTGCAAAGATATTTATATATACAAATAAATGAATATTAATGTAGTACATATCCCACACCACTTAGGGGTGTGTGTATGTGTGTGTGTATGCATGCATAATATGTATGATCTGTTACCGCTAAAGTGAGAGAAAAAGCAAATTCAGTCATCAAGCTCCAGTCTGTCTTTCCACAGTAAAAGATTATTATTTGTTCGAGGCTGTACACTTGGGTGCAGGGTGAGCACCACCAGTCTGTGATCCTTCTGTGGAATCTGTGGCTTGCACAATAAAACATACTTGTGGGAAGCAGATTTCTATTTATTTAACGAGATTTAATGCATTAATATACCCAGAAAACGTTAACAAAAGAAGAAATAAAGTCCTCATAGTAAAATAACATCGAAAACTGGGTGAACTCACAGCTGCCTTTTCTGTCTCTGACATACCTCATTGGCAGAGAGTCTTCTGCCAAGAAATATGCCATTTTTACTGGCATCATTTACTCTAGGTTCTACCTTTCTTTTTCAAATTTGAGAAGAGAAACTCTACTTCCAGGAGGAATTCTCAGTTGGCCGGAATCTCAGGAGAGAAGGTGTTACCCCCAGAGAAGGGCCTCCACCCCCACTACTTTCCTTTGAGTCTGGCCAAATCCCTCAAAGTAGGCAAGTCTTTCAGTCTGCTGCTCTCGCCTTCCAAATCTCATCCTCTTCTTTTAATTTAGTAGTTTTCAATCTTTCAGGCGATGAATGATAGTACTATTCAACCTACAAACATTCATAGACTCCCACATGATATAGCTGGTTTCAGGTTGTTTTTTTTTTTTGGTTCTGTTGCCCAGGCTGTAGTGCAGTGTCATGATCTCGGCTCACTGCAACCTCTGCCTCCCGGGTTCAAGCCATTCTCCTGCCTCAGCCACCTGAGTAGCTGGGACTATAGGCATGTGTCATCACGCCTAACTTCTGTATTGTTAGTAGAGATGGGATTTCACCATGTGGCCCAGCTGGTCTCAAACTCCTGGCCTCAAGTGATCCACCCACCTTGGCCTCCCAAAATGCTGGGATTACAGGCGTGAGCCACCATGCCGGCCAGTTTCAGGTTTTCATCACTCTTTTGAGTCATGATTCCAGAGAAAGAGTTTTTCCCGCATATACAGGTTAGGAAAGTCATGGAGAATTTTCTTATTGACCTGAGCGACATATCTCCATCTTACTGGCTTAGGTCACATATCCAGCCCTTCCTCAATGAGTCCAGCCCTCTGGGTAGGATTAGCCCCATTTAAACCACATGGAACGGGTCCCTCACAGAAAAGAGCGGTTTTGTGGCCAGAATAAAGGAGACAGGATGATGAGCTGGCAAAAATAGTGAACGTTTCCCCACATTTAGAAAAGTGCTTTGAAAAATCATGTAACAATATATAAATGTATAACATTGATCGCCTTTTCTCATTCTGCTATAGACTTCAAGCGTTGATTTTAAAAGTAGAGCAATTATGTTAACAAATATAGCAAATACGTAGGCAGTGTGCCCTACTTCACCAGTTTTTAGTGCATGTAGAGTAAAATCTCCCAGCTGTCCATTCAGTAGCTCAAATGCCCACCTGCTTTTATTAACAGAAATTCTAATATGTCTCTCTTGGACCTCCTGTCAACCCTGATTTGTCCAAAATGTTCCAAAATCTACTCAGATTCAAGAGTGCCAATCCCTGATGCTCTTAGGGATTCTTTCTTGCTGTTGCTTTCACTGCCAGGGAGTGCCCCTGTCAAAAGCTGTTCTTGTACTGTCAGAATGATGGACCCACTGCTTCAGACCCCCTGAAGACCCCTGAAGACCCGGGCCTTGTCTTGGGCTCCAGGGCTCCATCTCACATACACAGAACACTGTTTACCAACAGTCAAGCCGAGGCGGGGTGATTTCCAACTTCGGCTTAACACTGTGTGGGAGCTGGCCATTTCTAAGTCTTTAGGCCAGTAGATGAGGCTGCAGGACCACATGCACCTGTTTCTGGTGAGTTCTCCTCTAGGATTCTTGAGGTCTTACCTTGGCACTAGACCTACATCATAGTCCCCAGTTCTTGCCCAGTTGTGTCTATAGCTTTGAGTCAAGGTAAAACCTTGGTAAAACCAGAGGCCATCTCACAGAAGGTCTCGGGGCTCCTGGGCTCCTGGTTTATCAAGCAAATTGGTTTTTCTTCTTATATACTAAAGGGAAGGACTACTTTTCCTAAGTCTCTGGAAGGATGAGGTTTTTGTTTTTGAGACGGAGTCTCGCTCTGTCACCCAGGCTGGAGTGCAGTGGCTGGATCTCAGCTTACTGCAAACTCCGCCTCCCGGGTTTACGGCATTCTCCTGCCTCAGCCTGCCAAGTAGATGGGACAAGTGCCCGCCACCTCGCCCGGCTGGTTTTTTGTATTTTTTTAGTAGAGACGGGGGTTTCACCATGTTCGCCAGGATAGTCTCGATCTCCTGACCTCGTGATCCACCCGTCTCGGCCTCCCAAAGTGCTGGGATTACAGGCTTGAGCCACCGCACCCGGCCAGGATGAGGTTTTTAAATGCACCTTTCCCCAGGGCAAGGGGGGCTTTTAACTTTAATTTTACTAAACAGCCAAACTACTCTTTCAAGAACAACAAGAATAACAAAATATTCCCCAAGGAGACCTTCTCTTTCCAGATGGTAAAAGGCTGGCATAATTATTTTAAAATTCTCCCTCCCTGGGCATCCTGTTAACACAAATGTAAACCTGGATTTCTGCCTCAGGCTTGCCCCTCCTGACGTGTTCACAGTGTTAATAATAAATGACATCACTCTCTACCCTGGTGACCAAGGCAGAAACCTGGAATCAGATTTGACTCTTCTTTTATACTTGTCTACCACATCCAGTCTATTAGCAAGTCTTGTCATTTCTACCTCCTCAATATCAACCGGTTCTGTCCACTGCCTTCCACTCTCATTCCCACTAAGTTCCCTAATGTCTCCTCTGAATTTTATGGCAAATCCTTCTGATTTGGTGTTCACACTACAGTCTGGATATTTACTAAACTGCAAATGTGATCGTGTGACTTGTCTACATACAACTTACCAGTGACTTCTCATTGTTTTTAGGCAGAAATCCAGAAGCAGTCCAGCATCTTCCTCACTTCTCCAGGATTATCTCCCACTGTTTCCTATTTCACGATTTTATTCCACCCATACCAGAGTCCTCATGCTCACATGGGGCTCCAGGTTCTCTCTGACTTCCGGAGCCAGCACTCATTCAGATCCTGTGCTCTAGAAACATCCCCTCCCTCTCTCACTCCCCTCCCGCCATGTTGTGTGTACTCCTACTTAAACTCAGATTGCTGATGTCCCTGGCCTGGTTTCCATGCCCTGCTGTGCATTCTGTACGGCAGGGGTCCCCAGCCCCAGGCCACACAGCAGGTGAGCAGCAGGTGAGCAAGTGAAGCTGAGCTCTGCTTCCTGTCAGATCAGCTGCACATTCAATTCTCATAGGAGCATGAACCCTATTGTGAACTGCGCATGTGCACTCCTTATGAGACTCTAACGCCTGATGAGCTGAGGTGGAACAGTTTCATCCTGCAACCATCACCCCACCCCACCCTGTCTATGGTAAAATTGTCTTCCATAAAACTGGTCCCTGGTGCCAGAAAGGTTGGGGACTGCTGCTCTACGTCCTCCACCATGTCACATTCTGCAACACTGCCTTTAAATAGCATTTCCTACCGATGGAAGTTAGGAAGTCAATACTGAGCCTCATGATGGCACCAACCATATCTGCACAAGCACAATCATGTGCCCAGAGGTTAGAACAGCATCTTGTATAGGGTGGACAACTAATACCTATTTATTTAAATAGAAAACACATTAATAAACCTTACAAGGCAGCAAAGGCTTGGGGAGAGGATTTTCTTTTTTTTTTTTTAAGTTTTATTATTATACTTTAAGTTCTAGGGGTACATGTCATTAGCGCTGCAGGTTTCGTCTACTATGTATACATGTGCCATGTTGGTGTGCTGCACTATCAACTCGTCGAGCATGCCCGAGGCGCGGGGAATTCTCATCTTACATCAGGTATAACTCCCAATGCAATCGCCCTCCCCTCTCCTCCCTCCCCCATGATAGGCCTCCTGGTGTGTGATGTTCCTCCTGAGTCCAATGATCTCATTGTGCAGGTTCCCACCTATGAGTGAGAAACATGGCGGTGTTTGGTTTTCTGTTCTGTGATTAGTTTGCTAAGAATGATGGTTTCCAGCGCATCCATGTCTGCCTACAAAAGGACTCATCCTGGTTTCTTATGGCTGCCAATTAGTATTCCATGGTGTATATGCCTGCCACATTTTCTTAATCCCAGTCGTCACTGATGGAGCATGTGTTGGGTGATTCCAGAAGTCCTTTGCCTATTGTGAATAGCTGCTGCAATAAACACACGTGTGCATGTGTCTTTATAGCGATTGTTGTATAAGCTTTGGCGCTATGTACCCAGTAGTGGGATGGCCTGGGTTCAGTGGGATATGGCTACATCTAGTTCTAGTATCCTTGCAGAATTGCCTACTCTTTTCATAATGGTGAACTAGTTTTACAACCCAGCCAACGAGGTGGTGATATTAGCTGTTTCCTATTCTCCCAGCATCCTCTCCAGGCCACCTGTTGTTTCCTGACTTTGTAATGATTAGCCATATTACTAAACTGGTGCTGAGAAGAAAAATCCATCTGCTGGTTGTTTCTGATTTGCATTTCTCTGATGGCCTCAGGTGATGTATGAGCATTTTTTCATGATGTCTTGGTGGCCTGTGTATATGAGTCTTCTTTTTGCAGAAATGGTCATGTCATATCCTTTGCCCACTTTTGAATGCGGGTTGTTTGGTTGTTTTTTCTTGTAAATTTTGTTGGTTCTGTGTTTAGGTTCTGGCATTCAGCCCTTGTCTAGTAAGAGTAGATTGCAAAAAATGTTGCTCCCATTCTGTAGGTTGGCCGGTTCACTCTGGCATGGTAGTTTCTTTTGCCTGTGCAGAAGCTCTTAGTGTGTAATGAGATCCGTCAGTTGTCGAAGTTGTTGGCCTTTTTGCTTGCGTTGCTTTGGGTGTTGTTTAGAGCAGACAGTCCTTGGCCGCATGCCGGTAGTGTCCGCCCTGAAGTGTACGACCTAGTTTTCTTCTAGGCCGTTTATCGGTATTTTAGGTCTGAACTATTTACCGGTCTCTTTATCTTATTCTTGATATTAATTTTTTGCATATAAAGGAGTATAGGAAAGCTGATCTCCAGTCAGCTTCCTGCTACTGTACTGGTTATTTTCCCAGCACCATTTGTTAAATAGGGAATCCTGGGGAGAGGATTTTCAATGGCAGTTAGGAGCTTGGATTTTTTCATCTTTTCTTACTCCTCGAATGATTTTTATGTAAGACTCTGCATTACTTTTTCACGGGAGATGAATGGTCATGCCCTAACGGGACAGTCTGGTCCTTAGTCAGGGGCTCCTGGCAGAGCTGGTCTTCTGGAGGAAGCACTCATCAGCTCCTTTTAATTAACTGTCATATTTTCTACCTGCGACCCTAACTACTTTAAGAAAAAATGTGAATGCCACACAGGCACCTCAGAATATGAAAATAAATGCATTTGAAGGCCCTTGAGTGAGATAACTGATTAGGCTAACTCTGAATTTCCAGTCCACTTGAAGTGAAATAATGGTCCCAGAGGTAAAATTATACAACAGGAATAATGTCACAAGCTGATAACACCAACTTTCTGACCCAAGGATGGTTTATTTTCCCTCTGAAAATCATATTTCCACCAATAACGTTCAGAAAGCTGCTTATCTGGGCTGGAGTTCATGTGATGAGGTTAGACATGAGGTATGCTACAGTGGCTGTTTGTACTGATTTTCTCCTCTTAAAGCACGCATTTAGAAAATTATCCAGTTCCTGTAAAGCAAAATAAACATCTTTTCTTATAGCGTATTTTTTTTTAAATGGCAAATCATAAACTACTGAAATTCAATAAATCATTAAATGCCACCATTTGCAAACCCAGCTCTGACTAATTCCTTAGGCCTGGCATGATCAGACACACTAAGACTTTAGTCACCCTTACCAACCATCTAAATACTGCACATCATGGCAGCCTGCTGAACGTGAGCCCCTGGATTAGGGTGATAAGTGTTTTCTTTTGTCTGTAATTGCATTGTGTATGTATTTATTTTCTGGAGCGGAGGAAGGGGAACCCAAAAAATGGTTTCTCTGCAGCTCATGTGGTGAAACGTGTCCATTTGCAGAGAGGTGCTTCTTGTGAGAAATGGCCAGATGGGGCCTCACACACAGAGACTGGTGGATGTTTTCCCCTGTGGTCTTAATGGTTCTTACCTGAGAGAAATAATAGAAGATTGAGATAACTAAAAGTATCATTAATAGGCTAGTCTCATTTTGAAAGACTAAATGTGAGGATAAATACTTTTTCCTTTTTTGGGGGTGTGATTTTAAAGTTTCTGTTACTTGAATTAGAAAACTAATCCCCTCTTATTTTAACAATTCAGATGATACAGATACATATAAGAAAATTAAAGGTTTTCTCCAGTTGCCTCTTGTCCCACCCATATTCCTCCATTACTTTCCTTATTTCTTTGTGATTATATAAACATATAGGCACATGCATGGGAACTTTGTTTCTATTCTATGTAATAACAATAAACATGCTGTCTCATAACTTGTGTCTCTAACATCTTTTTTTTTTTTATGTTTTTTATTTTTTTTTGGTTTTTTTTTTTTTTTTTTTCGTGTTTTGTTGTTGCATTGTTTTTAAATTTTTTTTTTTTTTTTTTTTTTTTTTTTTTGAGACGGAGTCTCGTCTCTGTCGGGCCCAGCGCCTTGAGTGCAGTGGTCGGATCTCGGCTCACTGCAAGCTCTGCCTCCTGGGTTTACGCCATTCTCCTGCCTCAGCCTCCCGAGTAGCTGGGACTACAGGCGCCCGCCACCTCACCCGGCTAGTTTTTTGTATTTTTTAGTAGAGATGGGGTTTCACCGTGTTAGCCAGGATGGTCTTGATCTCTTGATCTTGTGATCCGCCCATCTCGGCCTCCCAAAGTGCTGGGATTACAGGCTTGAGCCACCGTGCCCAGCCAATTTTTTTTTTTTTTGAGATAGAGTCTTGCTCTGTTGCCCAGGCTAAAGGCTCAAGTGTAGTGGTGTGATCTCAGCTCACTGCAAACTCCACCTCGCAGGTTCAAGCAGTTCTCCTGCCTCAGCCTCCCAAGTAGCTGGGATTACAGGCGCTTGCCACCACCCCCAGCTAATTTTTGTATTTTAGAAGAGATGGGATTTTGCCATGTTGGCTAGGCTGGTCTCAAACTCCTGACCTCAGGTGATACACCCCCCCTCGGCCTCCCAAAGTGCTGGGATTACAGGTGTGAGCCACTGCGCCTGGCCTTGTTTTTATTTTTTATTTTTTTAGCTCAATGTGTCAAGGATATCTCCAGTCATCCTGTCTTCTGAACTCTTTGGGGCTTCAGTTCTGTGCCATGAACATGGCGCCTGTGTACTCTGTTATGTCCTTGTGATTGCTCCTGTTTCATGTATTCCTATCTTAGGTTTAAAGAAAAAGACCAGTATTATTTGCTCCAGTCCCCCAGTGCTCAGAGTCCCCGCAGACTCACTAACTGACCCTTTTGAGTTGTTTCTAATCAACTCTTTGGGCTGAATTTCAGTTTAATTTAAGCGAGTCCTTTTTGTAAGCACATGCTTTGAAGCCATGTATTTTGTATTCCTTGGCCACTACCCAATTACCACACCTAATGTGCGCAGTTAACTATGCAACCGAAGTGAAGCAGTTGTGCAATTACCCAGATAATTCAGGGAAAGAAGGGCGTGCTGCCGTAATGACTCAGGTAATACTTGTTACAGAAATCCGGTATAGGAAGGAACATTTCTTTCTTTTATTAAATGTTTTATAGATATGTGGGAGAATCTTCTTGGAATAGACTTCCTGGGTGGGCTCTTGCCCACCTGGTGAAAGTTCCCCAGGTAATTGTGAAAGTCACCTTCCCTATTTAAAGATTATTGTTACAGGGAATTATTACATAACTAGGCACTGAGATAGAAGTTAGAAAGTCAATGCTGAGTAAAAATACATAAGGTTCCTGCCCTCATAAGGGTTATGGTCTGTATTAGATTCCTAGGGCTTCTGTAACAAAGTATTACAAACTGGGTGGCTAAAAACAATAGAAATTTATTCTCACAGTTCTGGAGGCTGGAGGTCTGAAATCAAGGTGCTTGCAGAGTCATGTTCTCTCTGAAGACTCTAGAGGAGGACTCTTCCCTGCCTTTTCCAGCGTCCGGCAGCCCCAGGTGTTTCTTGCCTTGTGGCAGCATAAGTCTGGTCCCTGCCTCCATCTGCACATGGCCGTCTTCCCTCAGTGTCTGTCTTGGTGTCTTCACAGGTGTTCTCCCCTCTCTCTGTGGGTCGGTGTTTGTGTCCAGATTTCCCTGCTCTTATAAGGACAGCAGTCATATGAACTCAGGTGACCCTAATGACCTCATCATAACTTGCTGAAGTCTTTGCAGAAGCGAACACCCAAGTACCAAATAAGGACATATGTACAGGCATTTGGGCTTAGGACTTCAACATTATCTTGTTTGTGGGGACACAATACAACCCATAACAGAGTCTACGTTTTCACCCTAATGGACCAGATAGACATTTAGTCAAATCATCTAATACAAACTTACAAACTTACAAGGTTTGTAACAGATACAAACTTACAAAAGGAAAAGGTCTATAGAGGAGAGAGACAGGGTGCCCCAACAACTCACATAATGGGCATTAGACCTGGCCAGGATTCTGGGGAAGTAATGCTTGGCTGAGTAAGCATTAATTACGTGCAGATGGGAGGGAAGAGCAGGTTCAGGCAGAGTAATCAACATATGCAAATGCCCCTAGGGAGAGGAAGGATGCAATTACCAAATACTTGTGTAGCGGAGTGGAGGGAGCAAAGGCATGTGATTAGGATGGCTAATGTTTGTGAGACTCACCATCACACCATGCAGGACCTGGAAATGGATGCTGGGCATTTGTTTTCTTCTCCTAAGAAAAGCAGGATGCATTGAAGGGTTTAAGCAGAGGACAGCTTATGATTTTCATGTCACATCAATCACTCTAGCTGGAGAGTGGAGGACAGATGGGAGCAATGCAGACTGGATGAGCCTAGGCCAGTTAGGAAACCCTGGCAGGTATGAGATGATGATGCCTAGACTGGGATGGTAGAGCCGAAGAAGGAAAGTTTCAAAAATTATCTGGAGGATAAAACAAAATAGAAACTAGGAGTTGATTACATAAAGTGAGGACCTTGCTAAGGATGGCATGGAGAGTCCTGGCCTGGGAAGGCTGGTGATGACTTCATGGAGACAGCCCTGAAGACCACCTGTTTTGGGGAAGGAAGATGGTAAGAGCAGTTCCATTTGAATTGACATTAAGACTTCCAAGAGGAGACATTAAGCAGGCATTAGATATACATACAGGGCCCTGTTGGAGGAAACTAACACTTTGTTTAGTAACTGAAATGTAGTACTAACCTAAACAAAGAGGTTGGGTAAGCTCCTGGGCCTTAGAGATTTCAAACAGGTTTCAAAACCTAAGGCAGATTATCATCTACTAGCCATATGTATTAGTCCATTTTCTGTTGCTATAACTGAATACCTGAGACTAGGGAATTTACAAAAGAAAGAAATTTATTGCTTACAGTTCTTGAAGGTGAGAAGTGTAAGGTCAAGGGGCTGCATCTTGTGAGGACCTTCTTGCTGGTGACAGCTCTGCAGAGTTCTGAGACAGTACAGGGAATCACATGGTTACAAGGCTCATGAAAAATGGCCAAACTGGCTTTTGTAACAGACCCACTCTTGTGATGACTAACCCAATCCCTCTATAACCCTGTAATCCATTAATCCATGAAGGAATTAATCCCCTCATGAGGTGGAGCCCTTATGACTCAATTACCTCCCCAAAGTCCTACCTCTCAACACTGCTACACTGGGTACCAAGTTTCCAACTCTTGAACTTATTGAGGACACATTCAAACTATAGCACCATGTTAACTATAATTTTGGTAGCTACCATCATCAGACAATGACTGGGGGAAGCCTGCTAATTGGTACAAAGGCCTAGTGAATGGATTCTTTCAGACAAGGCTCAGGAGACAAAAATGGCATATGATTCAGCAAATTTTAATTTTTGTATAAAACATTTCACTAAAATAACAGGTGAGTAATTCATGATCTCTAATTGCTGTTTTGTTTTGCATCAGAGAAGATTTATATAAACACTTTTTGAAAAGGCTGGTGAAGTACCACTTCTTGTAACCTTACAAGCATTCTTTCAACCTAATCCAACTTAACTTCCCTTTCTATTCTCTTGAAAGCATCTACTTTCTCTTATATCTTAAATTTCTCTGCATTTTCCCTTAGCTTTCCTGGGAGTCACTTGTAATTTGAGTATTAAAAATGTTTTAGCTCAGTATGGCAATTCCTCAAGGATCTAGAACTAGATGTACCATATGACCCAGCCATCCCACTACTGGGTATATACCCAAAGGATTATAAATTATTCTACATG
>NW_016812730.1:910202-921080 GCF_001698545.2 Rhinopithecus bieti
TTCCTTCCTTCCTTTCCTTCTTTCTTTCTTTTTTTTTTTTTGAGATGGAGTTTCACTCTTGTCGCCCAGGCTGGAGTGCAATGGCGCGATCTCAACTCACCGCAACCTCTGCCTCCTGGGTTCAAGCGATTCTCCCACCTCGGCCTCCTGAGTAGCTGGGATTATATAGGCATGCGCCACCTTGCCTGGCTCATTTTGTATTTTTAGTAGAGATGGGGTTTCTCCATGTTGGTCAGGCTGGTCTCGAGCTCTCCAGCTCAGGTGATCTGCCTGACTCTGCCTCCCAAAGTGCTGGGCTTACAGGCGTGAGCCACTGCACGTAGCTGAGCCACGTATTTCTTATCTGCATCATTCTTTCTGGAAATAAATGGGGGTAAGAATAAATGCATGTATTCTATTCTGACAAAGTAATCATTTAGGTAAAACAAGTGAATTAATACATAAATGAAAGAATAATCTTAGTGAACCTCACTGGGTGCTTACCACCTGATGTGCACTGAGTACTTGGATTATCTCACAAGGAACGCCCCATGAACTAGATGCTATTGTTCTTATTTTACACTTGAGGGAATTGAGGCTTGCAAAATCTATGTATCTTGGTTAAGGCCACACATTGAGCCACCAAAGATCTGGGATTTGGATCCAGGTCAGCTTAATGTCAAAGACATTTACTCAGTTACTAACTATGCTGTCTGCATGAGCAGGGAAGAAAAATGATTTTCCTACTTAGGGGCATGTCTTCTTCAAATGCTGGTCTAGGGATGCTCTGACCTTGACAAGTTATCAAATAAAGCTTATGCCTCCAGAGGTGCAAGTTAAGTGTCTATACAAGGGGCTAATTGTACATGAAATCCTAAGTGGTAAGATTCATCTCTCTCTGCCCATTGTTTAAAATAACTGTGTATACAGTCTATTTGTTTATGAGCAGCTAACCCTGGGACTCAGGGCTGCCAGATTGAGCAAATAAAATTAAAAGATGCCTAGTTAAATTTAAATTTCAGGTAAATAACAAATCATTTTCAGTATAAAGATGCCCTATGCAATATTTGGGGCATACTTATACTAAATTTTTTTTTATTGTTTATTTGAAATTCAAATTTAACTGAGCATCCTGCATTTTATGTGGCAACCCATCTGGGACTGTTCTGTCACTGTAAAGCACGTGCTTATATTCTTTGCTCTTCTGCCTAACACTGAGGTCTGCCATGGCTAAGAATGCAAAGAAACACCTCCCCCCCCCCCCCCCCCCACACCACACACACACATACAAAGAACCACACAAACACACACACACACACACACACACACACACTCATGGTAGCTGTGTAAATACCAACTAGCATAGCCCAAGCAGACATCCCCATGTGGGTGTTTTGCCCTGGGCTGGTCTTTCCCAGCAACTCCTCTCTCCCACTCAGTGCTTGCTGACTGAGGAGCCGCCCATAGCTTGGCTCTCCTTCTCCTCCCTATCGCCAGTATTTCCCTCCCTGATAGCAAACACTCCAGTCACTGCCTTTCACAATCAGTACCTGGTGCAGATGATTCTAGGTTCAGAATGTTAGAGCTAGAAAGACTCAAAGAGGACTTTTTACAAGTGAGGAAGCCGAAAACACATCATAAAGATCACTTGTTCAAAGTCACACAGCTAGGCAGGGGCGGAGCTGGTGCCGGAATTAACGTTTAGCAAGGACTTTTTCTGACTTGGGTGGCTCTGCCTTACCACAACGTGGGGTCAATGTTCCATCCCCCTGTTTACTGCCATAATGTGGGGCACTTTGCCTCTTCCTGATGGTGGTGATGATGATGTTGATGATCATAACAATGTGCGATTTCTTTGGTTCTGGACACTTTACATGTAGCATATCATTTAATCATCACAATACCAACAAGGTATCTCTTATTCACTGCTAAAGTTGATCCACCAGCTTTTCATGCTGCTAACTAGAATTTTTACTCTCCCCAGGAACAACAGGGACCTATGACAATAAATTGTAAAGAGAGAGTTTGGGAAGTACATATTTGTGCTTATTAGACTCAACAATTCTTTCTCTTTTTGCTTCTTGTTTCCAAGGGGTGGGTAGATGCTGCAACCGGGGAGACAACTTAGGTAGCTCTAATACCGTTCCAATATATATAGTCTTCCAAAATCTTCTTAAATTTCCTCCTTTTTTTCTCTGCTAATTCCAGCATGCTTTGCAACACACACTTATTTTATTGTTTTGAGGAGGAACAGAATTTTCGGTGTGTGTTTCCTTTAAGGAAGAATGAAGCAAAAGTATAATGCAAAAGCTCATAGAAATCTTTACTTCTATCCATTTGGACATAGTTGTATTTGATAGAAATAATTGGGGAAGAGCTTGTATTCTTTGGAACTATGGAAATATAATAATTACTTCATTTATTGAGCATGAATTACGTGCTAGACAGCTAATAAGGTATTACATATTACCTACTGTATTTTTGGTTCTCCCAGTAACCAGGCGGGGTAGGCATTACTATCCCAATTTCACAAGAGAGGAAAAATGAGTCTCTGAGGGGCTTAAGGAGTTTCCTCAAGGTTACATAGTCAGAAAGTAGAAAAGTTGAATATGGGACTCAGGACAGTCCAATTTGAATGTCAATGTTCCTTATTAGTGTAACACTTATTAAAGTTAGAAATTATGCAGTTGTATTTTTGAGAACCACTTTATACTATTTCTTCCTAAAGTTTCACAAAGCATACTAGCATATTAAAGACTGAGAACTCCTGGAAAAAAAAAGTCTGTTTGACTTTATTTAGCCCAGAGTTTTCAGGGACCATCTTTGCAATAGCTTTATGTATTCCATAGTAAAGGCTATGGTTATACTTGGGATTACAATGGACTTAACACAGTGCCATTTGAGGGTCAATTAATGACCTCAGGAGGAAGCTTTTATAATATAGAAAACTAAAAGCTGGGAAAAAATAATAGTATTTTGAGATATCTGAAATGCTGTCATATGAAAGAGGGATTAGATGGTTTCAAATGTCTATTAAGGGTAAAACTAGAACCAATGCATAGAAGGCACAGGAAAATGCATTTTGGTTTCACTTAATGAAAACTTTCCAGTGGTCAGAAGTGCCAAAAAAAAAAAAAAAAAAAAAAAATTAACTAGATCACCCGTTACTAGAAGTAATTGACCACAGGCTCCATGCTACTTGTGAGAAAAGCACTGTAACATCAGCAGAGCTCTTGAATTAGATGGCCTTTAAGGTTTTGCCAACTAAGATTCTCTGTTTTTATTTAAACTGGTTAGTCTTATCCACAAAATATCAATTTAATGCTGAACAGTTGGTCTACCAGTTTATAATTGTATAGAAAATAGCCAATTGCATAGCAAACAACAGATTATATGTCTGAATTTTTTTAACTCTACAATTTTTTTTTTTGGCAGTACATATTGCAGGATATTGATGTGAATGGCCATATTTTCTTCCAGAGATGAGGGTTCTTTCTCAATGTGTGTTTCACTCTACAAGGTTTGGTTGTTGACTTAACGGGGCTCAGGAATGGTTTCAGGAGAAGTGCTGATGGGGTAGAATGGGAATGATTTTCTGTGGTGTTAGTATGTCAAGGTTTCCTCCTGTGCAGATAGTAATACATTTCTGGAAGGATAGGTCTAGGTAAGCAGGAGAGCTTTTAAACATCTTAGTTATGTTATGTAAGTAAACTTATATTAAATATATTTACTTATGCTGCCCAAACTCTCAGAGAGGAAACTGTGAAAACATGAAAACTCTATAGTCCCCACACTCACTGTGACATGAAATACTACAATGCCTCCAGGGAGCAGACCACTGGGAGCCTTGATGCTACTTATGGAATACAGCAATGTGTGATGTATTTGACTCCATTAGACAAACTGCAAACCATTTTACAGGCAGGAAATATGATTATCTTATAAGCATGCATTATAAAACCATGGCCATGAGCATGAAAATCACCCAAGCTATAAAACCAAGCACATATTTTTTTCTATTAATGGGTGTTTTCTACCTATTTGTTTTTTGATGCCTGCCAATTTGCTCACAGACAAACAGTGGCAGGCAGTGAAATTAAAAAAAAAATATTGTGAAAAAGACAGATGCAATCCCAGTCCAGGTTTCCACCATTGAGTACCATTCTGTAGGAAATCCAATTCCCTGTTGAATATCCGAGGATTGCTGGAGATTGCTTTCCTGTCCTGATCGTCACGTGCCACCGCCCTTGCCCACACCACCTCTGCTGCTCCAGAGTCATTCCATAGATTTCAGTTGCTCAAAGTCTGTCTGACCCCTTCCAGCAGCAGGTGGGCATTTCCTGTCTCTAGCCTAACCTTCTGATGAGAATCTGCATTTTAGCAAGCTCCCCAGGGATTCAGATCCACACCAAGATTTGAGAAGCTCTGTTCTTGCTCACCTCTTGGCCTCTCATAAAGGTGTTGTCCCAAGCATGGACACCAAGGGGCCTCTTGCCCCCCTTGCCCCTGTTGTATGTAACACTCTTAACTAAAGGCGTCCAAGACCAAGGAAGATACACAACACAGGAAAACTAAAAAGTGAATCTCAGACATCTCTGCACCCTAAGCCCGTCACAGCATTTACAGGAGAGGGGCTATTTTCTTCCTTAAACCTTAGGCTGAAGCTATGTTGCTAGGGCCTACACCTTCTTCAAATTAAAGTCACCTTTGCCATGTATTTTTCCCTTCAATTCTCAGAGCTCTAAGTCCTTGCCTCTGGTGTTCTCAGGGTAGCCCTAAATTAATATCATAACCATCTTTGCCCCCAAGAAAGAAAATCCACTCTACTGGGCAATTTCACTCTCCTGGTTCAACTTCTCCTTCTAGACCTTGGCTCTGCCCTTTCAGAAGCATAGCCAAAAATCTCTGTAAAGGGTTTTCCTAAGCTAAATAGCAGATTTCTTCCAAGGATAAATCATATACCACCACTGGGAGGTGGAAACAGCTGCAGGAAGATCTTAAATGATATTTATATGCATATGAACATACATATACATATATGTCTTGCTACACTTTAAATTAAAAAATCTATTAATATAACTTTTGACAAATTAAAGAAAGAATGCTATTATTTGGATACCAAGTTCTATGGTGAGTATTGTTTAAAAAACTATCATCTTATTCTTTATGCTATATTGTCTAGTTTCAGTTTGGTTTGGATCTCTCCATTGATCTTTCAGGTAATGATGCCAAACCATCCAAGAGTTTCTCTGGAGATAGGCATTATTTTGTTATAAAACATATTTTAGCACTTTGGGAGGCCGAAGTGGGTGGATCACCTGAGGTCGGGAGTTCGAGACCAGCCTGGCCAACATGGTGAAACCCTGTCTCTACTAAAAATACAAAAATTAGCTGGGCGTGGTGATGCACACCTGTAATCTCAGCTACTTGGGAGCCTGAGACAGGAGAATCGCTTGAACCCAGGTGGCGGAGGTTGCAGTGAGTCAAGATTGTGCCACTGGTTGCCAGCCTGGGTGACAGAGTGAGACTCTGTCTCAAAAAAAAAAAAAAAGGTATTTTAGGGCAAAATTCAGCCTTTATCTCTATTGTCTTAGCATCTCTTTGAGAGTTTCTACTACTTTTTTCAGTTCCTCTTAAAGTATGAGATGCTTGAGGCTGAGGGCTGGGTTCATTACCTTAATGCTTTTTGTATGTATCTCATTTTACATTTAACAGGTAAAATGTTAATACATTAACATCATTACAACATATCTCTGATGTTGATATTAGTTTTATTTTAAAGCCAGTCAATCAACAGATATTAACTGGAAATCTACATGCCAGACAGTGAGTAAGACCAAGTCTTGTCCTTAAAGAGCTTATATTCAACAAACAGTTGAATTACATTCAATAGACCTAAGACCAACTGCCTCATTTTCTAGGTGAAGACACTGAGGCTCCAAGAGTTGAAGTGTTTTGCTCATAGTCAGCTAACTAGTCAGCTCAGAACCAGGACTGAACCAAGTCTCCCAGGCTCATGTTCTTCCTTATGCTGCAGGATCAAATTGCACAGCCTATAGCTTCCCTGTAGTTATCTGTGCAATGATGTGGTGAAAAATCTGTTTGGAAAAAACATGCTTATGAGATGCTTAGGGTGGAGATAAAGATCTTAGGGGCACGTTCAACAAAAGAGTCTATTGATTAGATTAGGAGGGCCCCCAACAAAGCAAAAGATGAGAAAGCAGGCATAAAAGGAAATAGGATAAGGAGAGTGGGAGCAATAAGGATGTGAGGGCAGTGTAGCGGTCAATTCAGTGGCTTCGAACTCCAAAGCTACCAGTAAGGTCTGCTAAAATAGCCATGAGTGCTTCATATGAGTGGAGCCAAGTTCTGTGGGGTCTGACGTTCGTGCAGTTGAAGAGGACTTCTTTCTGAAAAACGGCATCAAGTCACAAGTGAAGCAAACAGAAAGAGAGTTTTGGAAGGAACCTGCGTGAGAACCTGTGAAGGTTATGCATCAAGAGCTCATCAGCCTTATGATGAATCCACCTCTGAGAGGATCCAGATGAATTCAGAGGGTATAGGAAATGGTGAAGGGATGGAATGCAATGTCTGGATTGAGGTGGGGCAAAGCAGTGACAGTGTACATATATGTTGTGGGAAGGGTTTGGCATGAGAATGCAAGTTCTCATGAATTAGCAGAGATTTGAAGAGAGGTTCGGACCTCCCTCCAGAACCGCATGGGGTGTGTGTGTTGTGAGGTTGAGTCAATCTTATCTATGGCTCTCAAGACAGGACATCCCTTGCTGTCACAGAGTTGTGTGTGTGTGTGTGTGTGTGTTTTTCTTTTAGTTAAATTAACAAATAAGCCAGGCATGGTGGCATGTGCCTATAGTCCCAGCTAATCAAAAGGCTGAGCTGGGAGGAGTGCTTGAGCCCAGGAGTTCGAGGCCAGCCTTGGCAACTTAGTGAGGCCCTGTTTCTAAATAAAATAAAATAAATTAATCAATTAACAAATGAAACAGTTACTGTTTATTTTTATGCATTCTATGCTCCAGTCAAATTGAAATACTTTTTGTTTTAATAATGTACAAATAAACATATTTTTATACCTGAAAATTTCAGAGAAAATAACAAGGTACATTAGCAGGAAGGTCCATGGTGATGGTGGAAAAATTATTCAGGATTTTGGCCCAATGGTGACTGATTTCCAAAATGAAGACTGACATAACTTTTATAGGTAGGAATCTAATGGACCAGTTATTATTAGGTACAAAATTAACTTATACAGAAACATTTTTGGAGCACCTAACTGTGTTTCAGATAACAGCAAGATAATGAAAAATAAGACAATAATTCTCCCCTCAAAGAGAAGATAGACAATTTAAGGGCTATCTCAATATTTTGGGAACAGGCAGAAAGATAGAATTGAAAAATAATTGGATTCTTAAGGAAATCCTGCCATTAACTAAAGGCAGTAGCTGGAGCTTGACAGAGTCAGCTATTTAAATTCTCTGGACATTGCACTGAAGATTAGCTAGCTGTTCCCCAATCCATTTTCTCTTCCTCTTGGGTACACAGCAAAACTAGATTTTCCAGCCTCTCTTCCAGTTAGGTGTGCTGATGTGAATGAGTTCTGAACAATGAAAGGTGGTTAGAAGTAATTGTACCTTGAGGAGTTACCCTTAAGAACCTCTCACAGGAAATATACATTCTTTCTACTACAATGACAATCTTGGGAGCATTGTGTAGAAATGGAGCCAGCAGAAGGAAGAAATCTATGTCCCTGAATTATGACTTTGAAAGTAAGAAAAGAGACCTACTAATCAAGAATACCTATTTTGCACATGTGTGGGAAATTGATGTCTATTGCATTAACCCACTAAGATTTTGGGTTTTTCACAGGGATTACATTATCCTGATTCTGGGTTCAACAAACTGTGACCCATAGGTCAAACTCAGCCCATGGCTTACTTTTGTACAGCCCATGAGATGGTTTTAATTTATTTTATATTTTTATAAGGTTATTGGAAAAAAAATGCAACAGAGACCATATGTGGCCCACAAAGTCTAAAATATTTACTATGTGGCCATTTATTTTTTTTTCAAGATGGAGTCTTCCTCCATCGCCCAGGCTGGAGTGAAGTGGTGCAATCTTGGCTCACTGCAACCTCGGCCTCCCAGTTCAAGCAATTCTCCTGCCTCAGCCTCCCTAGTAGCTGGGATTACAGACACATGCCACCACGCCCAGGTAATTTTTGTATTTTTAGTAGAGACTGGTCTCAAACTCCTGACCTCGTGATCTGCTTGCCTTGGTCTCCCAAAGTACTGGAATTACAGGTGTGAGCCACTGCGTCAGGCCCACTATGAGGCCTTTTATAGAAAAAGTTTGCCAATCTCTATTTTAACCCATACAGAAATTTCATATGAGAGAAATGTTTCAGACAGATATGAAATTCTCGGCCGGGCACGGTGGCTCATGTCTGTAATCCCAACACTTTGGAGGCCAAGGCAGGTGGCTTACCTGAGGTCAGGAGTTTGCGACCAGCCTGGCCAACATGGTGAAACCTTGTCTCTACTAAAAATACAAAAATTAGCTGGGTGTGGTGGTGCACACCTGTAGTCTCAGCTACTTGGGAGGCTGAGGCGGGAGGATTGCTTGAACCTGGGAGGCAAAGGTTACAGTGAGTCAAGATTGTGCCACTGCACTCCAGTCTGGGCAACAGAGTTAGACTCTGTCTCAAAAAAACCAAAAAACCCACAACAGATATGAAGTTCTCTAGTTATATTACAAGTTATTTTTCATATGCAAATATATTTACATATATTGAAAAAAGAACGATAGATTTCTACTTCCAGAAAAAGTGGAATAACAGACTGGTTTTACCTTCTGATCTGAAACCATTTTTTTTTTTTTTTTTTGGAGACAAAGTCTCGCTCTGTTGCTCAGGCTGGAGTGCAATGGCACAATCTCGGCTTACTGGAACCTCTGTATCCCAGGTTGGAGTGACTCTCCTGCCTCAGCTTCCCCAGTAGTTGGGATTACGGACATAAGCCACTGCACCTGGCCCTGAAAGAGCTTTAAAAAACCTAAAAACTCAAATACATGGCTTTCAAGACATTGAATATTAGTCAATGAAGGAGTGACCCCAAAGAGATAGGAAACAAACGAAGTGAGTTGTGTGATAAGTCAGCCTGTTGCCTGTTGCCCGAGAGAACTTCCAGACCTCCTGTGTGTGTGTTGGGAGAGAGTTGGGGGAACCTGGGGTGGCCCAGCTGCCTCTTTGCACTGAGGAGGCAGGGCTGGACACCTGAGGAGGCTAGGTTGGCTAATCTTCACAAGGCAGAGAACTAGGTTGAGAGCTGCATACAGAAAGAACTGTGGCAAGGTGCAGAGATCCCCCAAGTATGCTGTTGATCACTGATTGACATATTCATGTGAGAAAATTACTTGAGTCCAGGGGAAAACCTGTCCAAGAAGAGTAGAGGAAACAATCCCTAGAGTGCATGCAGCCAGGAATGGAAAGAGCTTCTATTCCCACTAAACAGAAAAGAAAACCTCATAATAAATGGGACTTCTAAATGGGACACTTAGAGGGATTTGCCTTAATAGTAGGGTGCAAATAGCCCTAGACTAGATGCTGTTCTAGTTTACTTAATAGAGCTCAAAAGCAAGATCCAGGAAGATTAAATTTTTTCCATGTAATTCACCTGCATCCTAAAACACAACTCAAGGATATTTGTAGGAAAATAAAAATATCCAATTCCTAGAAAGGTAAAATTTACAATGTCAGGCATCCAATAAAAAAATTATATCTCAAAAGAAGACATTTATGTGTCCAAGGGATATATGAATAAAAGCTCATCATCACTGGTCATTAGAGAAATGCAAATCAAAACCACAATGGGATACCATCTCATGCCAGTTAGAAAGCGATCATTAAAAAGTCAGGAAACAACAGATGCTGGAGAGGATGTGGAGAAATAGGAACACTTTTACACTGTTGGTGGGAGTGTAAATTAATTCAACCATTGTGGAAGACAGTGTGGTGATTCCTCAAGGATCTAGAACCAGAAATACCATTTGACCCAGCACTGGGTATATACTCAAAGGATTATAAATCATTCTACTATAAAGACACATGCACATGTATGTTTATTGCAGCACTATTCACAATAGCAAAGACTTGGAACCAAACCAAATGCCCATCAATGATAGACTGGATAAAGAAAATGTGGCACATATACACTATGGAATACTATGCAGCCATAAAAAAGAATGAGTTCATGTCCTTTGTAGGGACGTGGATGAAGCTGGAAGCCACCATCCTCAGCAAACTAACACAGGAACAGAAGGTCAAACACAGCATGTTCTCACTCATAAGTGGGAGTTGAACAATGAGAACACATGGACACAGGGAGGGGAACATCACATACTGGGGCCTGTTGGGGGATGGGGGGCAAGGAGAGGCAAGGACAAATACCTAATGCATGTGGGGCTTAAAACCTAGATGACAGGTTGGTGGGTGAGGCAAACCACCATGGCACATGTATACCTATGTAACAAACCTGTACATTCTGCACATGTATCCCAGAACTTAAAATAAAAAGTAAAAAAAAATTACCATACCCAATAAGAAATGGTTGGAGGACTTAAACAGATACTTCATCAAAGAAGATATAGGGATGGTAAATAAGCATGTGATAGATGTTTCAATTCATTAGTCATTAAGAAAATGCACATTAAAACCACAATGAGATGTCACTACATTGTCTATTAGGGTGTCTAGATTTAAAGACTGTCTCTAAGTTTTGCTGAGGATATGGAGCAACAGAACTCTCACATACTACTGGTAGGAATGTAAAGTATTTTAACCACTTTTTGAAAACTGGCAGGGTTTTTTTGTTTTGTTTTGTTTT
>NW_016812730.1:921702-935558 GCF_001698545.2 Rhinopithecus bieti
TTGTTATTCTAATAATAATAATAATAATAATAATATAATAAAGATAACTGCCAACAAAAGTGACCTGTGTGGATGAATCACAGTGGTTTTGGGTTTTATCTGTTTTGAGCACCTGTTATTTTGCTTGTGTTGCACTGCTGTCCTCCTTTCCCCTGGAGAAAGCACCTCCAGTCTTTTGGCAACTGTTCCTCTCCCTGCTCTCATCGTAGGGATACAGAAGAATACCTGATTGTTTAGACACAATTGATTGGCTGATGGGCAGGCACTTTGAACCTAGCTTGTCCAATCAGATTACTTCCTTGGGGTTTTTTCTTACTAAAATTGTGATGAGTTACGTCATACTGGAGATAGAAGCTGTGGGATGAAGAGTTTCTGACTGGTGGTTTCCATGTTTTCCTCCATCTGGAAAAAGTTAGTGTGTGCTGAGAGAGAATGAAGCCCACACAGAGAGAGGCAGAAATGACAGCTGGAAAGAGAGGTTTGGCATTGTTTGTGGTTCTGGTTCTGGTTTCATTTGGTGCTGAGAACCAGTGACATCCCTGACCTTTCCATAATTTTCATTTTTCCACATTTCCTTATACTTCTTGTGCTAATAATTTCCTCATTTATCAAGTTAATTCAGGTTAGGCTCCTGTCATGCTAAACACTGTCCACAGTTTATTAAGTATTTAAGACATATATTTCTCATTTCTCTTTCGATGCCTGAGATCCTGACATATCCCTGAGTAAACATGGGGGTAGGTCTGACCAAATCAACAATTCCACTTAATTCAACACACGTTTATCAAACACCTATCAAGCCAACACAGTCTCATCAACAATGCATTTAAATGGCCACTCAGAATTTGAACAGCTAAATAATTTTGAGATATTCCACTATAAATAATTTTGTGGCAAACTCCCAAGTGTACATTGCTGAAAAAAATAGATGGAGCCCCAAATTGAACTCATTAGAACTATGTGACCATAGGGAAATGAAAATCATTCAACGGTAACTTTTATTTTGTTAGCATTCCCTGTATTCTAAATCAACTGTGGACTAGAAACTGGCTCTTAGACTTTATCTTTTATGGTAACTTACACCGTAATCAAGATAAAGCTTTTTTGTTCCAAGGAATTCTAATTCAACAAGATACTCTAAATTCAGTCATTCGTTTCTCCCTGTTGCCCCAAACCACTAGGAAGTAAAGAAACTGAGCAAAAGCTACATAGCTATTCATTACGATGCTATTGTTTTGTTTTGTTTCACTTATTATTATTTTTTAATTTGTCTTTTGTGTTGCACATGACAGCTGATTGGGTGTTTTCTTAGTGTTTTAAGGAGTAAACCAGTAAGTCTTCCATGTCACTGGAGGGTTTTAAAAATAAAGTATGGTGGCGTTCCTTGATAACAGAGGTGAGAATCAAGTTTACACGCCTCCCTTGTATAGGGTTAAATAGTCATGGTGAGAATGTCTTAGAAATGATCAGATCCAGGCCAGGCGTGGTGGCTCACACCTGAAATCCCAGCACTTTGGGAGGTCGAGGCAGGTGGATCATGAGGTCAGGAGATTGAGACCATCCTGGCTAACGCAGTGAAACCCCATCTCTACTAAAATAATAATAATAATAATAATAATAAATTAGCCAGGCATTGCAGCACGCACCTGTAGTCCCAGCTACTTGGGAGGTTGAGGCAGGAGAATTGCTTGAACCCAGGAGGCGAAGGTTGTAGTTAGCCAAGATCGCACCACTGCACTCCAGTCTAGGTGACAGAGCAAGACTCTGTCTAAAAAAAAAAATTAAAAAAAAAAAAAAATCAGATCATGGCAAGCAGAGTGCTAAGCAGGGTATAGGAACTTAATAAATAGCTACTAAACAATTATATAGTGAGAGGTATTCAGAAAATGTATACCTGACATTCACATATGAAGCTGCTTCTATCTTAAAGCTTGTTAAGAAATTCTTTAAAAATTAATAAAATCATAAAAAAGCACATGCTCTTGGAAGGTTTCAAGGTTTTTTTTGTTTGTTTTGTTTTTTGGAGCAAGCGTGAATTTGTTTCTCTGCTTTTGCCTTGGTACCAAACCCGACCTATCTCTAACCCATCAGCCCAGGAGAGGAACCCAGTATTATCTATGCCAAATGTAATTTTTAATATTTCTAATATTATCAAACTGTAATTCCTGCTCCCATAGGGCCCTTTGCCATCACTAAAATGCCTTACTTTTCCATCTATCACTTCCTTTGATTAGTCACACAGTTTAGATGTGATGACTACCTTTTTTTCTTAAATCTTTTTTTTTTTTTTTTTTTTTAAGATGGAGTCTCGCTCTGTCGCCCAGGCTGGAGTGCAGTGGCCGGATCTCAGCTCACTGCAAGCTCTGCCTCCCGGGTTTACGCCATTCTCCTGCCTTAGCCTCCCGAGTAGCTGGGACTACAGGTGCCCGCCACCTCGCCTGGCTAGTTTTTTGTATTTTTTTAGTGGAGACAGGGTTTCACCGTGTTAGCCAGGATGGTCTCGATCTCCTGACCTCGTGATCCGCCCGTCTCGGCCTCCCAAAGTGCTGGGATTACAGGTTTGAGCCACCGCGCCCGGCCAACTCATTTTTTAACTTACATAAGTAATATGCTTTTTTAGTATAAATGTTGTGTTAGGCAGTTTTTTTGCTATAAAGAAATACCTGAAGCTGGGAAATTTATAAAGAAAAGAGGTTGAATTGGCTCACGGTTCTGCAGGCTGTAGAGGAAGCATGGCGCTGGCATCTGCTTGGCTTCTGGGGAGGCCTCAGGGAGCTTTTACTCACGGCAGAAGGTGAAGCAGGAGCAGGCGCCTCACATTGCAAAAGCAGGAGTAAGACAGAGAGGTGGGGGTGCCGGGGTGGGGTGCCTGACATTTTAAACAACCAGATCTCACCTGAACTTATCACCAAAGGATGACACTAAGACATTTGTGATGGATCTGCCCCATGATGCAAATGCCTCCCACCAGGCCCCACCTCCAACACTGGGGATTACATTTCAACATGAGATTTGGTGGGGAAACAAATTCAAAGCATATCAAACATGAAAAAATGAAGGTGACTCCCTACTCCCCAAAAAGAAAGAAAAATCATTCTTCATTTCCCTGCCCAGAGATGTCTGTTGTTAACCTTTTAGTAGGTTAACAACCTTTGGTAGGTTACACACACACACACACACACACACACACACACACTTATTGTACAGTACATGCCTGCATGTTTCAAACTGCAATGGAATTGTACTCTTTATCCCATATCATGAAAAATTTTAATGTCAATGAAAACTCACATCCAGTATTATTTCTAATGACAGTACAATGCTTCATTGTGCAATTAGAGTTCAATATAGCTTCCAGAAAAATTTAAAATATTATCAAGAGGAAGTATATTCTTTAGGATAAAAGATAAAATATTATCATGATGAGGTATGGTTTTTAGGATGCCTCCTAAGCCTCTTTACATAGACTTGACTATGTCCTGTAATCTCACTGCTTCATTTCCCACCCATAAAGCAGGACACTTTAAATTTACCCAGCACATTCCACAGGGGTGGTAGGTGGTGGGATTAATCAATACTTTCAAATATAATTTAGAAAGTGAAAATTGAAGGTCTGACCTATGGCAAAAGTGTAAACTAAGACTGATCTTGAGACTCTGTTTACTTATCTGTAATATGGGATTCATATCAATATTATACGATTGTAATGAGGATAAAAATTAGGTCATAATAAGAAAGCATCAACCACTGACAATGACATCAAAAAAAGAATTTGGTGAACATTAGTGTCCTATCTGGGAGCTCCACTTTTCTACTCTTTGTCTTCCCTGTCTCTTCTTACTTTGTCAACTTTTCCTTCTTGTCCCACCTCTGGTTCCTGGGAACCTTGTATTTTCTGTCCTTCCTGTCAAAAGCTCAGCTTTCAGATCCTTCCTTCATCATAAAGTGTCAACACCTAGTAGGTGCTTAAAGAACACTTTAACAGGTAGCGGATGTTCACATGCCTGGAATCTTAGATAGCTGCAGCTGGGTGGGGTGAGATAAGGCCTACTGAGTGGGTATTCACTTACCTTGCTTACCTATTCATTTACCTTGCATGAGTCTACCATGAGGACTGGTAATAGTGGGGTTGATATTCAGGATATGTAGCAACCAGTTCTTCCTCATCAGAATGGATGTTGATAGAAAACAAGTGATTTGGCCAGACAGTATGCACTGGCTGTATGTTAATCTCGGTAAATCGTGTTTAACACACTCTTGTGCTCTTTACTTTGTTACCTGAGCTATTCACTTTGTGGTAGGGTCTGTGGAGTAGTAGAAATAATCTGAGATTTGGGCTTCCATTCAAATCCTGGTTCTGTTATGTCCTACTTGTGTAATGTTGGCCACAATTTTCTTATCTCTAAAGAATTATACTACCTACCTCATAGAGTTTGTTTTTGGTGAGGCTCAAAAGAGGTTTCTATATGGGAGTATTTTATAATGAGAAAAATGTGATAGAAATACTAGCTGCTATGATTCAGGAGTTTGTCTTTCTCTATATGTGACAAAGACAGTACCAATTATGCACCAAAGCTATAGATTAAAAAAGATTCCAGATTTAGTATAAATGATAGTTTATATTTTAAGGCTTAGTGAGATGGGGTAAAATGTATATTTCTGGGTACCCATAGCTCTTTCTCGTCTATGAAATAAGATTGTCCTAAATCATTCTAAACTTCCCTCTAACTCTTCAAATCGACACTTTCAGGGCCGGGGCTTTTTATCGGGCAATTTCTTTGGGGGTTTGAGTCTTCTTTGCCAGGCTACTCAGACTCACTTTAATTGAGTGCAGCTGTGGAGAATGAGTTCCCCCCCCCCCCCCACCCCCTACTTCAAGGCTAGGCTTGAATAATTCTGTTTTGAATCCATGAGTGGCCCAGAGAATGAGAGAAGCAGACAAAAGGTTTCAGGTTTCTCAAAGTTTCCTGTGGTCCTACCCATACCAGCTATTGTGTGCTTTTTTCCCTGAATGACTCAACTCTGACCTGTCATGCAGTGTTTGATATTTATATTTCTGGAAATGGTTAGCCACATTACTAGGTAATAAGGTTGCAAATTCCAAGTCTCCCTTGTAATCTAGGTCAGATGTTGTCCTGGGAGTGGGTGGGAAAGTAGAGAGGCCAAGATTGAGGCTGCTATGCTTAAGGGCAGATGATGAGATCAAGCCTGGCTGCCTGCATTATTCCCTGGTACTTATCGCTGTTTTGGCGAAAGACCTCCTGAGCTCTTAGTTCAAGTTTTCTGGTCTTTTACTTAAATTTGCATGGCTCTTGGATCTTTTCAATTGTTATTATTGCTCCATATTTAAATGGAATTTGCCTTAAAACATAGAATATTAGCAGCCGAGCATGGTGGTCACGCCAGTAATCCCAGCAGTTTGGGAGGCCAAGGAGGGTGGATCACCTGAGGTCAGGAGTTCTAGACCAGCCTGACCAACATGAACGAAACCCCATCTCTACTAAAAATGCAAAAATTAGCCAAGCGTGGTGGCAGGTGCTATTAGGCTGAGGCAGGAGAATCACTTAAACCCGGGAGGCGGAAGTTGTGGTGAGCTGAGATTGTGCCATTGCGCTCCAGCCCGGGCAATAAGAATGAAACTCTGCCTCAAAAAAAAAAAAAAATTTAGCCTGGAAAGAGAGCCACAGGATTAAACCATTCAACCTACTCCTTTACAGTAGAGGTAATACACATGGAGAAAAAAGTTTCTTTACTTGCCCTGGGCTACAGAACTGCTAAGTGGAAGAGGTAGGTCTCAAGGGCCTAAGTCAGTTGTTTTTTCAAGACGACTTTCTGTGCTAATTCCCGTTGGTGTGGTTTGCCCTTGGACACTTCTGATGCTCTCAGTTGGCTTCATCCATCTGTTTGTTCCAAATAAACACTATTATTCCCAACATACACACATCCTGGGATATTATCCACATACAGGAATCTAAAAGTGCTCAGGATGTGGCGAAACCCCAGGGAAGGAAGAAAGGGCAGGGGAATAAAAAGGATGGGAGTGAGGTTGCTGCAGGCAACCGAATTCACACTGGCACAGCCATAGGTTCAGTCCTAAGTCAATCTAGTGAGGTACTTTAATATTTTAAGTCTTCCCTTGGGATGGCCCAGGTTGCTGGGTCAGCTCCTCCTCTCTTTGCTCCTCCTATATATAGGCACCTGGAGCCAGAGAGTTTCTTAGTTTTAAGACCTCACCTACATTTCCTATCCTGGGTAACCGACACTGGCAGGGACTGACTTGTGATGGCAGGAGCTGGCTAATCAGTTGCAAGTTCCTGACATCTGGTAATGGAGAGGAACAAAGGGTGGGAGGCCAAATAGGGAACAGACAACCCCCATGGAGGGGAAAGTGAAATAGGGCAGAAGTGGCTGGGCAGAAGGACCGAGAAACACACACATGACATGTTCAGACATATCCACATTCTCTCACACAGGAAGAGGTGGCGAGAGCCCACAAAAACTGTGCTACTCCCAAACACCAGTCACTTCCCTGGTGCATCCATAAAGTTGACTAAACTGCTGTACATTCCACTGCCTTAGAGGTCCACAACCCCATTGAAGAGCTCGGAGTCTGAAGGAGGGAGCTCTGTGGAGCAGGGCAGTGGCTCCCGAGGCTGCCTAACCTTCAGGATCACTGGTGCCTCTTGTTCAATGTGCAGTTTCTGCAGTTGCTTGGTTCCTCTGAAAAGAATCTAACCACCTTTGGGCTTCTCTGTTAATAAGCTATACGACAGATTCTTAGGACAAGGGATGTTTGGGGAAACTGATGGGGAGAAAAGAACCTGGGATGTGGAACCACATGATCCTGTATTAGCTTTGTAATCCTGAGCAAGTGTTTTCTGAACTGAAGACAGGAGTTATAGTAACGAGTTCAAAGGTATAGCTCTGGAGCCAGAATGCCTGGGTTTGAAATCCTGGCTCTGTTGCTTATTAGCCTTGTGTCATTAGGCAAGTTATTTAACATCTTTTCCCCTCGATTTCCAATCTGTGAAATAGCGATAATGATTATAGTACTTTTCTTATTTTTGTGAAGACTGAGCTATGACTTAACTAACTTGGAAAGATACCTGATTCATTGAAAGACTATACAACCATTTGCTGTTAGTATTAAATAGTGGATAATGATGTTATTTCCCATTTTGTTAGGAATTACATAAGAGGATATAGATAAATTGCAAAGTTGATGCTCAATAAACAGTATCTGCTTTAGTATGAGCTGTGTACATAAAAATGTTTACCAACATTGTCTACATGGGAGCATATTATCATATTGTAAACTGAGTACATAAGTACTGAAGAGACCTCAGGGAAAGAAAGAAGGAGATCCTCAAGTCTTCTGCAAGCCTAATTTATAAGTCAGTGCATCAGCTGAGGCCATCAGGCTAAATTACAGCTGCTCGAAGGGGAGATGAGTATATCCATTATGGTATGAGTATATCCATTGAAAGTAATGGCAAAAACCGCAATTACTTTTGCACCAACCTAATATGAAGGATAGTGTGGATGAACAAGGCTGGAGGCAATTGTTATCAGCTCATATCAGCTCAGATCCTCGTGAAAAATCAAATGGATTTTAAAAACCTAGCTCATTTGAAAACTGCCAAAATGCACGAGAACAGCTCCGGAAATCCCATCTGTTTCATATTTACAGAACTCCTCGTTCCTTCAGTCTGGGCACAACTGACTCACTTTTCATTGTGTTCCTATGGCAGTCTCTTGTCATTTCCAGAGAAGCCAGACAGCAGGTTTGATGTGTGTGAGAAATGTGCATGCCCGATTTTGTAATTGGTAAGACTAAGGATTTGATTCCTTATGAGCCACATGGGAAAGAGATTGTATAATTTAGCAAATTTACAAATATATATTTTAATGTAAAGTAATCATGTCTGGATCATAAACTATGCCTTTTCTTTTGCTCACCAGCACCCTGTGGGACTGTAGTATAAGAAAGGTTCTAAGAGCTTGGGTGGGCTGTCTAGCCAGACTGCCTGGCTCTATTCTTGTCCCATTACTTAGTAGCCATGTGATTTTGGGCTAGTTACTTAACTGCTTTTTTTTTGAGATGGAGTTTCGCTCTTGTTGCCCAGGGTAGAGTGCAATGTTGCGATCTCGGCTTACAGCAACCTCCACCTCCTGAGTTCAAGCAATTCTCCTGCCTCAGCCTCCCGAGTAACTGGGATTACAGGCATGCGCCATGATGCTCGGCTAATTTTGTATTTTTAGTAGATACGGGGTTTCTCCATGTTGGTCAGGCTGGTCTTGAACTCCCGACCTCAGATGGTCCACCTGCCTCAGCCTCCCAAAGTTCTGGGATTACAGGCGTGAGCCACCGCGCCCGGCCTAGTTACTTAACTTCTGTGTGTCTCAGTTTCCTCGTGGATAAAATAAAGTAAGAGTACCTATCAGTATTAATTAAGACTACCTGCTGTTACAGCCGCCTAAACCTTAGAACAATAAATATTTATTTCTTGCTCTCACCAAGGTCTGGTGGGCATCATGTTTTTTTCTTTTCTTTTCCTTGTTTTTTTTTTGGTGGCTCCCTTCCAAGTAGTGATTTAATCTAGATCTCTTTCATCATGGGACTTTGTCATCCCTTAGGGCTGTGCTCTCCAGTATGGTCACTAGAAACATGGGGCTTTTAAAATTTAAGTTAATTAAAATAAAATATTAAACTTCACTTCCTAGTCACACCTTAAGTGCTTGTAAGCCACATGTGTCTAGTAATTTGCAACACTGAACAGCACAAATATAAAAAGTGTCCATCTGTTAAAGAAAAAAATTATTCAATGACAATTTTAAAACCATGATAAGGAAGACATTATGCAGGGTCATTGTCACAGGTAAAAGGACTATGGCAATGGGGTCTTGCACTCAGAGAGAGATTGACTTCAACTGTGAATACAACATGAGTAAGTTGGGATTTATAGCCAAGAAACAGCGTGTGGGTCAGTGGATGGAAAATTACTAAAAGGCAACATCAGGGGTAAGAGGGATTCTGGCTAAGCCTAACTAAAAGGATTCTTGCTGAAGACAGCCAGTGTTGTCAGATATTACCTGTGGGATCGTGGAGGATGAGAAATGTGATCAGATATTGAGGGTGGGGAGGTCTTGCCAAACTGATTTGTCCAGGCTCTTGTGAAAGTTGGATTTTACAAGGAAGTGCACAGATAGGCCTAGGAGAAGGTTCAGGAGCCTAAGTTTGTTCAAGCAAAGAATCTTTGTCACATCATTATAGAAAGTTTTATTCTACAGTGATACCTTAGGGCTTTCTTGGAGTTCTCTGCTGCATTGCTTTCATTTAGCCAGCAAGGGAGCAGACAGCCCTCCTGGTATGTTGAAGGACAGCAAGAAAAGGCTTTAAGATTTTTCTGCTTCTATATTGTACTAGGCTCGGGGCCTAGTTATCAATAGATCAAAGGAGTATATTTTCTGACTATAGAAGGTACAATATGATCTGAGTTCCTTAGGCTTGCTTTTTGATATTCTGAAAAATTATAGAATATGCTCTCTCTAGTTCTTGACATAGCCTGCTTTCAAGCCTATTTGCTGAAAAATGTTATTCGAATATCAGAAGCTGAATATTCTTTTGTTTTTTTTTTTCTTTGCTTTCCCTTTGTAACACTCTCCCCACCACTGGCACAGAAGAAAGTCTTACTAAGCCTGGAGAAAAGGCACATTAATATTTTTCATACTGTTATCCCTGTTAACACTTCTTGCCTCAGTTGACGAATTTCTGCTTCTTTCACAGGGGTCAAACATCAGACTAAACGTGGAACAGTGTGCCTCAGACTAAGATTGTAATCATACAGTGGAAATAAAATTGTTTTATTTAACCAATTAGTGACAAGGGATCAATCAAGTTGTTTTCTTGGCACTGTGTATCCAGTTCTATGACTATGATTTCATCTTTGAAGAAGTTGCATTCTGTTTTCAGGAATCTGAAACCAATCTTTGGTTGCCTTCCCAACATCATTTTCTGCCTTTTCAAAGTCATGACTAGAGAATATATGAGACATTTTCTATATAAATCATAAATTTGCCTCTTAATATTGTAACAATATTTTATTCATTTTCCTACATCATTTGACTCTCCTACTCTCATTATTTTGTTCTAATTTGATTGTATGTTTGGCTCAGAACACTGAGTGAAGGAGGCATGCAATTGTTGTTTTGAGGATAACCAGCAGGCCAAAGTTAATTTACACTTGGTGGATTTCCAACTGCAGAGGATGGTGAAATTGTCATTGGGGCTTTTATTTTGAAGTATTATGCAGTTTTGTGTTATCACATGTTTAATAAGATTGAACTAACTGTCCCAGCACTTTGGGAGGCCGAGACGGGCGGATCACGAGGTCAGGAGATTCGAGACCCATTGTTTTTTTTTGGTACTCGGCTTTTATCCCGTCTTTACTAAAAATTAAATTAGTTGTGCGATTTTGTGTGTGTAAGCCTGTTCCCAGGCTACTCGCGTATGATGTCTGATGTGTGAGTGTGGCGTGATCGGGGAGGCCGGAGCTTGCGTGAGCTGAGATCTGGCCCACAGCTCACTCCAGCCTGGGGCGGCCCAGAGCGAGACTCGTCTTCAAAAAAAAAAAAAAAAAAAGATTGAACTACTGAACACTTGGCTACTGCCCAATCGCAAATACCTGAGAACTAAAAAAAAAAAAAAAAAAAAAAAAAAGGGCCCATCCACATCACCATTTATTTCCTTCACGGCACTTATTGCATTATCTGATTATCTTGTTTATTTACTTGTTTACTTACACAGTGTCTGTCTTGCCCACTGGAAATGCACATATTTTGCCTCTTTCTTTTTGTGGTTATAAATCCAGCACCTGACACAGTGCCTACAACATAGAAAGGTTCAAAATATAGTTTGTTATCTGACAGAAAAAAAAAAGATGTTTATCTTCTCTGGTAAGAATGTTTTTCCTCTTTCAAATCTCCCATCTCATAAACTTTCCATTCCCAATTATCCTTTGGTTGGTTGAAGCAGCCATTTTCTCCTCCGATATCCCAATGATGACTCTTAATACTAGTCATTTGATGTATTATTTTACACCAGTTTATAAAGATTATCTTATTCTCATTTAGGTTACATTTCTCTTACATATCTCTGCGCTGATACATGCAACAGCATTTTGTAAAATGTCAAACACCTCCACAAGTATTGGTTATGATGACTGTTGTAAGCTCCTTGAGGTCAGTGGTGCTAGAATACAAGTTCTCTTATTAAATCGTAGTGACTGATCCCTATGTTATGTCGATGAATAATTCAAGTAGCAACGATTTTGTCTGTATCTCTAGAGATGAGGACCAATCACAACCCCACCTCCAATTTGGAGACTATTCTCAACTCTATTTGTGTCCTTATGTAAACCCCTTCTATTAGCTTCATCAAGAAGTTTTATCCCCTCCTCTTGGCTTTCAAATCAACATGAATTTTCAGCTGAATATAGGACAGATTTGCTGTTCAGTGTCAACTTGCTTGAGGTGGGACTGGGAGCAGTTCGTTTGCTGCAGAAGACTGCAGTGAGGTCCTCCAGAAACTCTGGGGACCCGGTCACATTCACAGGCCACAGGCTCTGACTCAGACTTTGGCCCTATCAGGGTGGCTTTGTCTAGGTTTTGGACTGCTGAAGAGAGCACCATCCTTTTATCTTAAACCACCTTCCTTTTATCTTAAAACCATGCTATGATTGCCCCAACATATTCCTGACTGCCCAAACCTTGTTAACTAGGAGAGCCAGACAGAATTTGAGTACATGCTCATTAAGCATGGATGCGTGGATATACACATATACGTACAGCAAGGAGCCATGCCAGGAAAAGGTGCCAGACCCCAATGCTGTGGAATTATACTGGATTTCTGTGGCAAAGCATCATGGAAGACCCTTTTGCAAGGGAGTGGGCTTTGCCAGAGTTTTCATGCAGAGTCATATTTGGCACCAATTATTTTATACCAACTTGTGAAGCACAGTGCCAAATTCTATTGCCTGGAATCTCCTTAAAGGTTTACTCAGATGTTGGCAGAAGCATCCAAAGTCATATTTTGTATTGTTTATTCTTTTGCTTTTTTTTTTTCTTTTTGCAAATGAAAACCAGAGGTGTAAGTGTTCCATCCCAAAGGAGCAAGATTGTATCAAAAGCTACACCTCCTTCTGCTCACTCATACAGCTCCCATGCACATCCCTTGGTTTTAATCACACAGCTTTCCACGCTGCTAACTATGCCAGGGCAACTCTGTTTTGCATGTCTGTATTGCTTCAGGGCACCCTTCAGACCAGAACTGGATGGACTCACCTGGCTGGGTAATTTAGACGTTTGTGGTTTGCAATGTTCCAGTGTGCTCCAAGCTGTCCCAGCTTACTGGTTTCTTCCCAGGAAGTGGGAGAAGGCTTTATCCATTTGTTTTCTGACAAGAGACATTAGGGCCATAATTTAAGCAGTTTTCCAGAAGTTTGGCAGCAGAGGGTTACAATCCAGCAGGATTTGGTGTTGCCTAAGCAAATTCGAATTTGTACTCTGGCTCAATCAGCCCATTTTAAACCCAGCAGCCTGGGGAGAATGAATCCTTATGAAATCAATGCGGTGGCTTCAGTTTCCTGTGGATGGCTTCCAGAAATGCTCCAGACATTGCTGAATGCTCTAGGTAGACTCTCAGTGCTTCGACCAAGGCACATCCAGACAAGCCTTTTTTGATTCACTACATACATTTCTGTTTAGAAGCGGTAAGTCTTGAGTGATGACCCTGGAACGCAGTTTTGTTTCCCTCTCATTATCTATCTGGCTTCACAGGAAGTGAATGTTTGGCTGGTGAAGACAAAAAAGCTGTTCTCCAGCTTCATGCCTCATGGCTGGAACATAGCCAGTTGAGGCTTGTGAAGCGTCCATTAAAAACACACGGAAGCAGTTGAGGGATGGGATCCGTGTATGTACAGGTCTTTCAAACATAGGCAGCCCATGTTTGGCTTATGAGGCTTGGAGGAGGGGCCTTCTTTGATCTGATTCTTGGATTACATATTGATTAAAAAAAAAAAAAACAGAAACAGAAGTCTAATACCCACTCTAATGCATCCAGCAACCTCTTAGCATCTCTATAGACAATGTACTGGGTCACACTTAGGGCACATTTAGCTCTCCGATAACCTTAAATAACCCACAGTTCATTTCCTGTTGACTTCGTGTATCCTCTACTTCCTGAAAGGTTTTCTTCTTTTTTTTCAGTTGCCACTCATCATTAATATGACTTCTCCAGGTCTTCTCCGCACTTCAGAATTCTTTTCTGGGCTTTTGAATGTTCTTGTTTTTTTGCTGAATTGTTTTTCCTGGGTTTTCATCTTCTCTTACCCTGTTCACAGTGGAGAGGGGACTACATCTCACCCCTGCTCTCTCAGAATGTTTCTCATGCTTAACATTCTATTTTCCTACTGACTTGGAAAAATTGCATTAGAACCTTTGATCTGGCACAGTTCAATCACATTTTGGCTGGACATGTTTTACACATTAAAATGATGAAGGATGACTTTATTTGCTAGACAAAAGATGTTTAAAATGGGAAAAAAGAGAAAACTGAAAAGGTCTTTCTGGAGTTACTGTATGAAAAGACTCTTGAATACGTAAAAGCTTTTGGAACACAGAAGGGAGTCAGTTGCTTCACTTTAGAGTCGGTTTAGCAAAAGATAGATTTGTGGTGACTTGTCATGGCCTTGAGATTTTGAGAGCAGGTCTCTCCAGAAAGCTTGTCCTTCAAGACAGAGTGGCTTCTTTCCCTTTTGGCTAAGACCGACTGCCAAATTTCACCAGGTTTCATAACC
>NW_016812730.1:937507-957468 GCF_001698545.2 Rhinopithecus bieti
AGTTACTGTATGAAAAAGACTCTTGAATACGTAAAAGCTTTTGGAACACAGAAGGGAGTCAGTTGCTTCACTTTAGAGTCGGTTTAGCAAAAGATAGATTTGTGGTGACTTGTCATGGCCTTGAGATTTTTGAGAGCAGGTCTCTCCAGAAAGCTTGTCCTTAAAGACAGAGTGGCTTCTTTCCCCTTTGGCTAAGACCGACTGCCAAATTTCACCAGGTTTCATAACCAATGGTGGAAAGTGCCAACTTCTTGGCTTTGCATAGGTAAATTTCTACCTCCCTATTTTCTCTCTAGTCAATGCAGCAGTCTGTTTACACTGTGCAGACAGATACCCATCACACAGGGTTTTCTGAACCTAGTAGTCTATTTAGGATCCAGTTTTTTTTTTTTTTTTTTTTTTTTTTTTTTTTTTTTTTCCCAGTACCTCAGCCTAATTAAGCTTGGTGATATCATTAAACTTCAATTTGATTACATTTTAATTCAAATGTTACTGATGCCATCCACATGCCAGGCCTGTGTTAGGCATTTGGGGTGGGTGGGGAGAAATGGTCCTTACCCTCACAAAACTTATACCTAGCTTAATTTTCTCATATTTATCAATTTGATCCTGGCAAAGTAGGACACCAATATATAATGCTGAAGACTGGATTTCTTCCATCCATAATAGTTGAGCTGTATAACATGAGTGTCTTAAAAACAAATTCAGGGCTATCTATTTTGCAATTGGATATGTAAAATAATTTGTACTCTGAGTATTATGGGAAATAGGATTCAGTTAATGACTGTGGGAACACTTTGCCAATAATCATGTAGAAGAGACTTTTCCCCAACTGGTAGGAGCAGAGGGGAGGGAGGAAGTGAGCTGACAACAGAATGTAAAAGCAGAGAGTATATTGAAAAATCTACTTCATATGGTTATTATAAAGTAAGGTAGAAGCAAAATAAAACAAAAAGTGCTATTCATTTTGGTCCCAGAAAGCATTGTCGGTGAGGGCTATTAAGTAAGCCTCCAACTTATTTCCTCTAGCTCAACTTCCAGAATGTAGTGATACTGGAAACTACTCTGTGGATTTTTTTTTTCCCAAGCCACTCCCTTTTCTGAGGAAAGAGACATAGTCTATGCACACAAGTCAGTTCTTGCTCGTTTTATGTTTTAGCAATGTGGGCCTTTACAAATCTTTAAAATGACACAATAGATCTTCATATATGAACCTTAACAAGTGAAGCTGTGATAGAAGCAAGGGGCAGAAGTGGAAAGGGTAGTGGGAAAAAATGGAGCAAGAGGAAGAAAGGGTGGGGATGGCGGTCCGGGGATGCTCCATGTGGGTGTGCCCTCAGAGGTTAGACATCAGGAAGACTTCAGAAACAACATACATTTGGGCAAAGCCTATACTCTTCATTATTTCCTTTCTGCACAAGCTTACATACCACCCCGTGCCTGCTCTACCTACCACCCTTCACGATTCCATACCTCCTGGCAGGCAGTGCTCCTGTAACAAACCCCCTGACATCCAGGCTGCTTATATTTCTATCTCAAGTGAATACATTTCTAAAATACTGAGTTTGAATAAACAACACAATGAAGCAAGATTTAAAAATATGTTTAAATTTGGATGTTGTTTGCACTGGGTTGGGGAAGGGAGTAAGTATAGACTGTGTTATTCCCTCAGAATCCTCTAGAACAATTACCTTTAATAATGATCTGGAGAGGGGGGCCCCCTAATGATTTACAAGAGATTTAGGGAGAGGTGTCTCAGGATGGTTTCTTCTATTACTAATGTATGTTGTTGTGATTTCTTGGTCTTAATTGCAATTTTATAGTTCATTCATCTAACATGGCATTATTCTTATAATAGATACAAACGTATAACTTCCTTCCTAATTACAGAAGTCATGCATAGTTGTTGTCGGTCATTTCAAAAATTCAGATAAGTCCAACTAAGAAGCAAAATCAACCATCATCCCACCTCCCAGTGTTATGTATTATAAAGATTCGGTGTTTGTCTTGCCAATCTGTGGTTGTGTTTTCCTCCCCCTATCCAATTCATTTTCATAATATTTTTATATATTGGCTGGTGTGTCCAGAGTTTGGTTCAATCAATGAGCGTCAAGTGAATAAAAATGTTTCTGAAACACTTGCTTAGGAGACTTTTTTAGTGGAATTAGCTAATCCTTTTGAGAAACCAAGCATATGTCTAGAAATAGTCATCATAATTTGGAGAAATCAATCAGCTTACTTTTAATATCACAAATCAGGAATTCTATACAAGCACCAAACATGCACTGCCTTGCTTTTATTTTATTTCTTAACTCTTATTTTTTTCCTAAATTGATACATTTTTATCTTCTTAAGCAGCAATAAGACAAAAGAAGGAACAGCAAAGTTGGAGTCAGAAAATCTGAGATTAAGTTCTAGCTAGGTTTCTTAAGAACTTTATGACATGGACCCAGATGAACCAATGTATCTGGGCCTCAGATTTCTCATCTGTAAACTGTGGATGATAGTGGCAACCTCATAGTGTTGTTGGGGTGGAAGGAGGACAGCGGAGGAGCAAATGAGAGAATATATGTGGCTCACACACAAGCTGAAAGTACTGTACAAATGAAAAGTATTTCATATTATATCACCTATGAAAATGTAGACACATTTTTCACTGGAGATGTCTTTAGATGAATTGCTCAAAAACCTTGAATGAATTTTCAAATGATAATTCCTCATGTTGCAGCTCTCTCTAGGAAATAGTAGCCATTTTGTTGTAGCATGATTTCTCAAACTTTTCAGTACCAATTAGAGCAGCTCTCTGAGGTCTGACAGGCAGAACTGGCTCAAGGGCCTAAAGGCACTGCCAAGGTAAGTAGTCAGGCAAGTTTTTGGTACCTAGGAGCTTGTGATTTCTTGTTATTGGGTCCTCTTCTTAATTAGCAATCATTGTTCCTCTATTGCAGCCAGCACACACCCCTGTCAGCAAGCTGCTTTTCAGAATGAACCTGCCTGGACAATAAGAATGTAGGAGGAAGCACTTCCACACAGCTGCAAAATGTAACCACTCCCAGATAGATGGGGAATCCATCAATCATCTCTGAGAATAAATCCTGCTGATACAATCCTCTGGTGGTGTCCCTTTGAGAGTATTATTATTATTATTTTTAGACAGAGTCTCGCTCTCTTGCCCAGGCTGGAGTGCAGTGGCACGATCTCAGCTCATGACAACCTCTGCCTCCCGGGTTCAAGCAATTCTCGTGCCTCAGTTTCCCAAGTAGCTGGGATTACAGGCGTGTGCCACCATGCCCAGCTATTTTTTTTTTTGTACTTTTAGTAGTGATGGAGTGTCGCCATGTTGGCCAGGCTGGTCTCAAACTCCTGACCTCAAGTGATCTACCTGCCTCTGCCTCCCGAAGTGTTGGGATTACAGGTGTAAGACGCTGTACCCAGCCTGAGTGTATTCTTTTGAAGTCTCCGAGTCAAAGATGCAAAGGCTCGTCTGCAATCCCTCCCTGGCTCCAACTCTCATCATCAAATATTTCTAAACCCTTTCTGGGCTTTTCTGACAATATCAATCATAGCAGAAATAACCTGGAGCATTAGTATCAGCCTGAATAATCTTGAATCAGGTACTCCTTAGGCTGCACATGAGCCATAGTTTAGATTTATTACATATAGTTTTATAGATACTGAAGTGGAGGGAGACATAAGGAGAGATTAAGTGATTTGCCACCAGAATGTCTTGGTTGACAGACAACTCAAAATGAAGAATTCTTGATACCCTCTCCTTTGCTGGGTCCCTGTTACGATCTAGAAATCAGAAAAATACATCTGCCCCTTTTGAGAAACTATTTTTCCCTTTCCTTATTATCTCATTCGCATGTACTCTTACTCTTTAATATTAGCCATTTTATATTCAGATCTCTCTTCCTCTTTGGTTTTCTTCATTGTCAAATTGTCATGTTACTCATTTATGTTTCTCTTTTCATTTGTCTTCTGAAATTTAAAGATTTTTCAGCTGGGTATTTGAGGCGTCAATCTCTGGCATTGTAAATATTACTTGCATAGTGACCCCAGTGAGGTTAAGAAAAGGTTTACTGTGTGTGTGTGTGTGTGTGTGTGTGTGTGTTGGGGTGGGTAGTAACATAAAATACTTTGGTATTCACTTGTCAGTGTGCACTTAACAGAATGCAGAAAAGAAAAACTGAGCCGGGAACATTGTAAGAGCGAAGAATAAATTGTTTGCTAATAAAAGGTTATGAGTCACAGGCAAAAGGGAAGAGGTAGTTCAAGAGAATCAGAGAAATAATTAGGTTCACAGAGGCAGAAAGTCTGGTCCAGATGGTGGGGGATAGAGGGGAGGATAAATTGCACCTCAGGGAGCGATAAGAAAAGGAGGAAGGAGGATGTGAAATAGGCTGGTGTCCAACAGTTGTATGCCAGGATGGTAGGAATGTGAGAGGAAATACCTCTACAAAGCTCCAAAACCTAACCACTCCCAGGTAAGTGGAGAAAATCCTTAATAAAAATAGTTTCGAAGTTGGAGTGTCTGGAGGGCTGGTCCTATTTGCCCTTGGAAATGAGCATAATCCTATCATAGCTTGGAGGTTCCAGGGAGCCTTGTTGGCACTGGAAACAATGAGAAAACCAGAAAAGCAAGTCCTTTGGCTCCTAGATACCTTGAAAGAACTCATGTCATATACAGAGAGTGATCCACCCCCTTCCATAACCCCTTCCCCCAAGTACATAAACAGGGACAAAATGAGGTGGGGGAATTGTCCTGCTGATTGGGGTGAACTAAACCGGTCCTGTTGTGTAGAAAGAACCTCATCTCCACATATTTCAATTCAAATACCAGTTGACAGAATGCTCCCCAATGACTGATACTTGTCATGCTGCATATTAGGGAATCATTTTTTCGTGTCAGAACTTCTAAGGAATCTCAAAATGACCAACTCAAATATGCCATTCTGTGGTTTCTTCCCTCACCCCTTTCCCTTTCACAAATGGGAAGCCATATGTTTCAGAGCATACAGCTGTCCTTGCTCAGAATAGCCCAAAATAGCTAGATTCCCCTGCACCTCTCTGGGTGTTAAATGTATTTACATTTCAAAATGCATGTGGGGAAATGGTTGATTTTACAGAGTTTTTTTCTTGGCTGTCAGCAACTTCTCTCTTCTGTAAACTTAACTTAGTTCAACTAACCTAAACTTTAAGTTTAGTTCCACTCTTTACTACTACATTTCAGGTACTCAGTCTTCCTGTCATGATCTTATCATTTCCATGATACTGAAAAAAAAAAGGAAAATTTCCATGAAGGATGTAATAAACTCTCCTAGAAGTCATATGTAGGGCTGGCTAAGGTTATTTTAGTCCACAGGAGTAGTTTAAACAATGTTTGAAGTAAACAGAGACAAGAATATCACACTCCTGTGCCAGAGACTACCTTTAAATTTGACTTACCTAAGACAAAAGATTGTCAAGCAACAGTGAGAATAAAGGTGGCTATTTTTTCCGATTTTTTTTTTTTTTTTTTGAGAGGGAGTCTTGCTCTGTTGTAAGACTCGGTTCACTGCAATCACTGCCTCCTGTGTTCAAGTGATTCTCCTGCCTCAGCCTCCTGCGTGACTGGGATTACAGTCATGCACTACCACGCTCGGCTGATTTTTGTTTTTTTTTCAGTAGAGATGGGGTTACAACATGTTGGCCAGGCTGGTTTTGAACTCCTGGCCTCAAGTGATCCACCCATGTCAGTCTCTCAAAGTGCTGGGATTAAAGGCGTGAGACACTGTGCCCAGGCTCCTTTCTGATTCTTAATTGGCTCAATGAACCAAGATATTTTGAATGAATACCTCTTCTTCTCCCAAATGGTTTTCTAGTGAAGTGCAGGCTCCATGGACTAAACCAGTTAAGTGGAAAATAAATGATTGTCTAAAGTTCATTGAAAAAGGAGTGCTGCAGAGTCTCAATTCTGGGAGATTACCTGAGATAATGTCATGTCATGGAAATTCCAAGGGGATGCTCCAAATACCAGAGATTTTTGTTGTTTGTTTTGTTTGCAATCCTTATGAAAAAAGATAGGTCCTGTAATCCCAGCATATTGGGAGGCCAAGGCAGGTGGATCACGGGGTCAGCAGATTGAGACCATCCTGGCCAACATGGTGAAACCTGGTCTCTACTAAAAATACAAAAATTAGCCAGGTGTGGTGGTGCACGTCTGTAGTCCCAGCTACTTGGGAGGCTGAGGCAGGAGAATCGCTTGAACCTGGGAGGCGGAGGCTGCAGTGAGCCGAGATCACGCCACTGCACTCCAACCTGGGGGACAGAGTGAGACTCTGTCTCAAAAAAAAAAAAAAAAAAAAAGAAAGAAAAAAGACAGGTCATATGACTAAAGAGATTTCTTCAGAATAATTGACTTGAAATGGTTACATACTACAATTTAGCTTAGCTTGCTGGAGGCTGGGGACCTAATAAAAGTGAAGAATATGTAAATAAAGTGCTATTTTGATGAAAGTCAAAGAAATATTCTTCCTGTGTCTACTATATATATTTACTGGCTCCTATGTCATTTCTCCTCCATACTTCTGGGCACAGTGAATGTCTCCTTTGAGCAATGGTCTCTTCTCTCTTCTAGTCTGAGTGTTACCTGCCTTTTAACGCCAGCTCAAATCTCACCTCCTATAAAACCTCCTCCTACCTTGTCCTCGGATAGTGTTGTCTTCCTTCTCTAAACACTTACAGCTCTTGTTATCTGTAGTTCCCTAGCACTTGGCTTGTATGTCATCATGTCATTTAATTGATTATCTATATGTCTAGCAATTTGCCTGAATCCTAACTTTACGTGACCACTATCCAGGTTAAGACATGGGAAACTTTCAGGCTCTGTAAAGGCATCAGCTCTGTTTTCATGTTTAAAAATCGCAGGTTGCAATAGTGCTATGATCTGAATGTTCATGTTTTTCCAAAAATTCATATGTTGAAACTTAATCCCCAGTGTTGGGAGATGGAACATCTGGGAAGTGGTTAGATAATGAGGATGGAGCCCTCTTGAATGGGATTAATGCCCTTATAAAAGAAGTCTGAGGGAGCTTGTTTGCCCCTTTTACCATGTGAGGACACAGCAACCAGGCCCCATCTATGAGGAATGAGCCCCCACCAGAGACTGAATCTGCTGTTACCTTGATCTTGGACTTCCCAGCCTCTAGAATTGTAAGACATAAATTTCTGTTGTTTATAATGTACCCAGTCTAAGGTATTTTGTTATAGCAGCCCAAATGGACTAAGACAAATAGTAATTGCCCAATTCCTTAAAGGAAATGGAAGCTGTCAGTTGTGAATTTAAAGTTCTGTTTGGAATTAGCAGGTTTGGGGGAAAAAAAAAAAGTGAAAGGATGGATCTTCCCCAAAGCTCTTCTCCAGTAAATATACTGATTTACTGCTGCAGAGATACCTAACAACTTACAGTTTCAACATAGCTTTTGTGCCACCAGTGTTAAGATCGCTCAGCTTCTTCCCAAGTCATTAAATACCTGTTAATGCAATTGATGAATTAGCTCTCTGTTGAATGCAATTAAAGGAAAAGATGACAATATTTTCTATGTAATGTTTAGTAGGAAAATTTTATGATTTGGGTCTGTTATTGTTGTTTAGCTAGTAGTGCTTCAACATTGTATTAGCAGTTAAGCATTGTTCCTGGCCTACTGTTAACTGGGGTTTTGGTGGAGAAACATTTAACTTCCCTGGGAGTCCACAAAATAAGAACTACACCATAGTTTATTTTATTTATATATTTTTTGAGACGGAGTCTTGCTCTTGTCACCCAGAATGGAGTGCAATGGTGCCATTTCGGCTCACTGCAACCTCCCCTTCTCAGGTTCAAGCGATTCTCCTGCCTCAGCCTCCCGAGTAGCTGGGATTACAGGTGCTCGCCACCACGCCCAGCTAATTTTTGTATTTTTAGTAGAGACAGGGTTTCACCACGTCGGCCAGGTTGGTCTCAAACTCCTGACCTCAGGTGATCTGCCTGCCTCAACCTCCCAAAGTGCTGGGATTACAGGTGTGAGCCACTGTGCCCGGCCAAGAACCACAACATAGTTTAATGGAAAATATTTCTTGTAGAATTTGTGTTCATCTTTAGAAGAAGTTTTTCCCTTCTGAAGAAAGAAAATACAAATACAAATCTCTTGAGTATATCTTTAATCAGTATTTACTAAAGAACATTAACTTAAGTGATGCCATTTTGTCCAAAATATAAGCTAAACTCTTGACAAACTTCAACATGTTTTGGAAGCAGAGAGAAGGGCCTGTTGGAGGTTTCTATTTAGTTCCAAAGGAAAACAGAGCAAATCAGAATCCTGGAAGATTAGACCACCCAGGAGTTCTGCCAAGGTGAAGCTTTTATGAATCCTGGATTGTCTTACGTTTTATTTCCATTCACTTACTCTGAGGAAATCTAACTCATCAGGAGACCTGAAGATAATGAGTATCCCTGGAGTATCTTGTGCTGATTTTTGTGATGCCTCAACTGAGGCAACTCGTTGAGAAAGGAGCCAGATAGCATCTTTATACTTAGCCCCATGGAGATAAAGCTACTCCTGTTTCCTGTGAAGCTTGGATCACATCGAGATGCTTTGCTTGACCTGTTGCTACTCTCACACAGCTTTCATGAAATGCTTCCTATTTACTATTCTGAATCATAGTTTGACTTTGTTCACATCATCCTAACCGTTTTAAAAAGATGACCTCATCAGCCAGGTAAGTTGGTGCCTTACCTCTAGAAATCCTATCATCTCTTTTCCTGCTTTAACCTTGGTCCCTGCTCCAACTTCTGTTCAGCTCTATATTGAAGTTCTACTGTTCGGCCCTGGTGCTCTGCTAAACTGCTTGGTATCAGCTTCTCTGGCTCTGTGTTAGCCTTTGCCTTTCCCACAACCCTCATGTTTGTCATTTTGTTCTATACACTTAGGAAAATTCCTTGCCTTACTTTACCTGGTTCCTCACAAGGAAAAGAGCACAGGACAAGCCTGTTTCCTTTTGTAAAAAAATCATTGTGCAAACGGTCTCATTAGCATAACTTAGGAGAAAATTTGAAGTCTTACCAACAGAGATTGAGATTTCTGCTGTGGTAGCTGATAGGCTGAAGAAGAATTTCCAGATTCTTACCTTTGAATGACATTTTCTGAAAGATGGTGAAGGGGTTGGTTAGTNAGTGGAAAATACTGTATTCTTCTTTCTCGCTTAATGTGTTCCTGGGCTCCAAAGGCAAACACAATGAAACAATAATCTAAGAAAAAACCCAAGAAGCAGATATCCTTGGAAAATACCATACATGTATTTAAACAGCTGCTTTAGATGATCTGTGCCATGGTTGCCCTGTATTACAGCAAATAAGCACTGGGGTCAACTCTATAGTTGACGCATAGTAGCTGATAATTACCAACCAAGATGAGCTCAGAAGACTTACAGGAAAACTCAGGCTGAGTTCTCTCTTTGAAATGCAAACTAAAAGCATTCCATTTATAGCCAGCTGCAGAAGAAATGTGTACTCATTACTAATAAAGTAATTCTGAAATCCTCAAAAAGAATACATGCTGAAGAAGAAATGATTGGAATAGTCCCCACATCTGCCACACCTTCAGTTGCATTTAACTTGTTTGGCTTAATAATTTTATTCAAGTGACAGACAGACTTATCTTCTGGACCCCTCCCCTCTGTATACTGGAATTTGACAAACGACAACTAGGGGAGAGGGGACTCTGAGGTTGGAAGGTAGACACAAATATCCTTGGAATGGAGAAGAGAAATTGATCAGACTGGTAGTGCATGATAACATCCACCTCCTCTGTTCTATTTCTAAAATCACCAGGAAGTCTTCGGATCTGTAATTTGATTTTCTGTGTAGCTCTACCTACCAAAAGGGAATGTGCAGACAGTTGGCCTAACTCCTGGGCCAAGCCATGTCGCCAGTTCTAAATGAGTAAATTGGCATTCTGGCTTAGTAAATCAGACTTCGGGTTTGCTTTGCATGAATCTAGCTCCAGAGACACATCACCTCTGGGCAAACTTAAAAATTGGGTAGTGGGGTTCAGGAAAGGGCTTTTTGGGTGATGCATGGATGTATATATATTTACACAGGAAGAAAACTCATGACCTTTGCTTTAATTCTCAAATGAGAACTAACACTAAAAATCGATGATATTTACTGACATAATGTGTGTAGTGAAGCTGAGGCCGCACCTGGGCCCAGGGTGACCCTTTCCAGGTACTGACATAGGAAGGTTTCTGCCTAAAGCCATCAGTGACTCTCTTCTCATCTTTTAACTGAAGTAGATTGTACTCTTCTGGGAGCTAAAAGGACTTGACTGAGCCTTTTGAAGAAAGTAAATTATTCCACTGCCTTGCAGAAATGTTTTCTAGAACTGTCTCTACAACTCAGTGATTTCCACGAGTGTGTTGTGAGCAGTTTTATCAAGGCCCTTCCTTGCATGTGTTAGATTCAAACTGTTTATTTATTAAAAAAATTATTTTTTAAAAGAAACTTCACAACTTGAGAGAAGAGACAGAAAATAGAATGGGAAAAGTGAAATCGCCTAATCTAGGTGAGGAAAAGCATTCCATTTCATTTCCCATCTACTGTGTGTAGAATTGTTTTGTTCTGTCGTTTTAAAAAATTAACAATAGCACGGACATTTTAATTTATGACTATATTTTCTTTATATCACAAGACAAAGAAACCTCTCTCTGTTTCTGGAAAACGATCATTCTGTACCAGATACACGCAGACTGTTGTGCATTATTACAGCGCAATGGGGAAAAATTCAAATATCAGTTCCAAGTGCTAATAATAACAAAACCACAGTGAGATTTGGAAAAGTAGGGAAAAGATAAACTTAAAATTCCTGCTTTATATCTACGAGACGCAGTCTTGCTAAAACATGTGTTGATGAAAAGAGTTGATGAAAAGAGTCAAACTCTGTAAAATCTTTGAAGAGGGTCATTCTAAGCCAAATGTGAGTGACCATCACCTAAGGCACAGTTTCACAAGGTGCTGAGAACATGTGCCCAAAATGGTTAGGCTTCAGCTTGATTTTACACATTTTAGGAGGATATAAGACATCGATCAATATAATGTGAGGGATACATGGGTTTAGTCTAGAAAGGCGAGACAACTCAAAGTGGAAGTGAGGTGGGGGTGGCATAGGGGGTGGTGGGGGATGACTTGGGGTGTGGTGGAGTAGAGCTTACAGGTTATAGGTAGATTCAAAGATTTTCTGATTGGCAATTGGTTGAAGAGTTAGTTATTATCTAAAGACTTGGAATCAATAAAAAGAAGTATCTGTGTTAAGATAAGGGGTTGTGGAGACCAAAGTTCTTATTAATAGAAGATGTCTCAGAGGTCACTGCCCTTAGAGACAATAGATGGCAAATGTTTCCTATTTAGAGCTTTAAAAGGTACTTGACTCTCAGTTAATCTCTTCAGGGTTGGGAGGGCTGGGAAGAAGAAAGATCTAGTTATGTTAACAGAGATTCTTTACAGATGCAAAAGTTCCCCCACAAAAAATGGCTTTGTGGGACCATTTTAAAATATGGCAAAGAAATATATTTTGGGGTAAAATATTTTGATATCCTTCCTTATCTGTCATGTGATATTATAGTAGAGTCAGGTTGGAATTTGCTATCTTATTGCTACAAAGAATCTGTTCTTGGCTGGGTTTCAGGCCACGATTCAGTGCTCACACCTGTAATCCCAACACTTTGGGAGGCTGAGGTGGGTGGATTTCTTGAGTTCAGGAGTTTGAGAACAGCTTGGGCACCATGGCAAAACCTTGTCTCTACAAAAAATACAAAACAGCTGGGCATGATTGTGTGTGCCTGTAGTCCCAGATACGTGGGAGGCTGAGGTGGGAGGATCATCTGAGACTGGGAGGTTGAGGTTGCAGTGAGCCCTGATCATGCCATTGTATTCCAGCCTAGGTGACAGAGTGAGATCCTGTCTCCAAAACAAACAAACAAACAAACAAACAAACAAACAAACAAACAAACAAATGTCTGTTCTATTTTAATGTTAATGCTGGTCAGCTGCCTCTAAACTCCAAAAGGGAGAGACCATAATGATTCCTTCCTGTCACGACCTGAACTCGTTCTTCAAATTTCTTTGAAATTTTCTTGGTGGAGAGGGAATCCCTACATTCACTTGGAGGGGCTTACAGTTTTACTTTTGGCTTACAGGTGGTCAGAAATCATACTAAGTGCCTCACAAACTCCAGGCACACAAAGACAACCAATAATTAATACTTTAAAAAAGACTTGAGACTAACAAATTCTATGATGGGTTGGTTAAGAAATCCAATAATTAACTCAGGCAATTCTAATGCAGGGAACACATCTTGGCTAAGAGGAAGCCAGCCCAGCTAAGTGTTATAGAACAGCAGAGGAGCGGAGACAGGCAGCCATATTTTAGGGTTAATGGCACAGCTTGGCCATATTTGTGCATGTGCATAGTGATTTGTTTTTCAGACACAGAACCAATGACTTTCCAGGCTAAAAGACCAAGATATTTTATGAAAAATATATAAAACCAACCAGGCTAATCTCAGCTAGCAATCCACAATGTTTATCCTGTGCTGGAATCAATTCAAAGTCTGAGCAGTTACGTGGATTTCTGAGTGGATACATTTACAAGATAAATGAGCAAAAAAGTCCACCTAAACTAAGTAAATCTAAAGATTTAGTGATTTTTTACAATGGAATAATAATCTTTTGTTGTGAGAATTTATGATGTCACTGTCTACGGACATTTAACCCTATCAAGTCCAATTTAAGTTTCTGGGAACCGTAGGAAGTGCCACTGGGAATGGTGAAAGCTGTGGAATTAAGTCATTTGGATTTTTGTTTTTTAAACCCTCCCTGAGGGGCCAAGGGTCATTTCCTCCATATTGTTTCTTCAGGTTTAAATTGCTGCTTCCCCTCTGAGGCAGTGTGAAAAAGTGAGCTATGGAATAATGAGTCTTTTCAAGTCAAATGCAAACAATTCCACCTTAAAATAGCAGAGCTCACCTTAAGCCAGCTTGGCAGCCTGCCAGAGAAGGGCATGAAAGCTGCACTTTAATCAAAAAGATGCGTATTCTTTATGCAGGCTGTGGAATGAACAGCTGGGAAGAGGGTTTTATTGATTCTTTTATTTCCCTCTCCTCTTCACCCCTCACCACTCTTCCTAACAAACACATTTAAAATTTACTGGCAGACTTTTTTTCTTTTCTGAAACCTATCGGAAGAAAAACTTTTTCCTTTCTAAGTGCCCCGTAATTTGGAAGCTTCCTAAAGGGGCTACAAGCTGCATCTCGATATTGCCTTTATCTTGGCTGTAATCAAGCCCAGGCAACATTAGTTGCACAAGAATCCTCGGAGAAAAGGGAATAGTGAAATGCTCTGGCAGAATGAAGCACTATTCTACTGAAGGCTGGATGGAAACACCCAGTTTTGGTCCAGGAATGACAAGTGCTCTGGCTTTAAGGGATGCAGGCAATAAGAATCACACACTGCTCTCCCCCTTAGTGATGGAAGTACAGGCTGGAAAGCTATAAAGGATGACTTAATTGCACATAATTTTTGATGCTGAACCAAGTTAGAAGGAACTTTAGGTATATACGAGACTAGGGCACATCAGTACACACCAGCAGTAATCAGTAATGCTAGCAATCATCCTTGAAAACAGAGCACCACAGGACAGTGCAGACATCACATCATGAGTATTAAAAATAATCTTTGTAAGCTCTAGGGACCAAAAAATACACAAAGAGTAATTGATCACTTTGACACAGGTAACCGTCCTCTCTCTCTCTTTTTTTTTTTTGAGACAGAGTCTCACTCTATGACTCAGTCTAGAGTACAGTGGTGCAATGTTGGCTCACTGCAACCTCTGCCTCCTGAGTTCAAGTGATTCTCATTGTCTCAGCCTCCCGAGTAGCTGGGATTACAGGTGTGTGCCACCACATTAGGCTAATTTTAGTATTTTTAGTAGAGACGGGATTTTGTGATGTTGGCCAGGCTGATCTCAAACTCCTGTCCTCAGGTGATCCATCCATCTTGGCCTCCCAAAGTGCTGGGATTACAGACATGAGCCACCACACCTGGTCTCTCTTTTTTTCTGTGCTAAAACAGAGATGCAAATTGGGGGTCTGGACAAAAAATCCAACATGTTTGGCTTTCATAGAATCTTCTAACAATCTTTAACATTAGTGATAATGTGTAATTCATAGTATCTTCTAACAATTTTTAAAATTAGTGCTAATGCAAATTGGGGTCTAGATAACAAATCCAACATGTAGACCTGTTGCGTTTGGCTAAAAATTTTTAAAGTTAGTGCTAATGTGTAATTTAGGCGTTACCATATAAACCCAGCTTTTCAGCTTCTCTTGAAAAATTGGAGATGCGACACACAGGGTGTGCATCTCCAGATGAAAACAGCTGGGAAGATCTGAGTAGTAGGTGCCCCATTAGATGAGGCAAGTGCTTGCTAGATTGATAACCTTGCCTTCCTATGCATGGAACCTGCCTGGGCTAGTTAAGCTTTTGAGTTTACAGCTCCAATAGCAAATGTGCAATAGTTCAATTAGCAAGTAGCTACTGAACATCCTTTATCTATGTGCAGATTCTATTATAGCACTTCCCAGTCGAAAGCTTTTCATAGCTCTCTGCTTGCCAACACTATGAGATGCAAACTCTTCAGGTTGCAATAAAATCTCCCAGCCTTTGCGTCATCCACTAATGCTGAATTCTCCTCCCACACGCCCATGGATACTCACACTTCCTATCTTCTGACTGCACAACTTGTGTTTGTCTTCATTTGTTCCTGGAATCCCCCATTCTGAATAGTTGCTGCTGACTGTCCTCGTTCCACCCTTCTTTCACATAGTTAGCTGTGGAAGTCTTACTCATCTGCAAGGACTAGGTAAAGCCTGATTCATCGAAGACCACTCTTCTCAACTTCTTCGTGAAGAAAGGCCAATTTCCTTTTCTCTCTTCCTTCCTTTTTTCTTTTCTTTTGAAAATTCCCAATCTGTTCACAGACATACAAAGCACAAAGCACAAGTTGTAATTTTTTATTATTAGATTCAGCAGGCAGAATTTCTACTTTGTCAATTGCTATAAGAGTTTCTAAATAAATACTCTCAATTTCTGAACTTATTTCGTATGGAGTAATAATGAGAGCTGGCTCTTGGGCCACATTTTGAGTATCTTTTGTCAGATACTGTCAGGTGAATTAATCTCCCTGTTACCTGAATTCACACAGAACTGTCTATAGTTTCACCATGGCAAACTGTATCAGAGCTGTTTAGGTTGCTCTGCCTGTTCCATTTTAAACTTTAGGAGGACAAGAGCTTTATCAAGTCTCTCTCCCTCATGCTGGCCCCTCTGGGCCCATTTGCCAATGAAAGGGGTTTACTCAGTGTTGGATTTTCAGCACTGTTCCCAGGAGGTATCAGGAGTGGGAGGATTCAGAATCATTTTGCCATAGTGGTAACTTTCAAGGAGTTTACAATAATGTTAAATAGAAGATTAATGTTAAAAGAGAAACTTCAGCACATTAAACCTTTAGAGAGCTTATTTGAGCAGAGAGCAATTCATGAATTGGACAGCTCTAGACTGGAAGTGGTTCAGGGCTTCAGCAGAGGTGGTTGATGGAAAAGCTTTTACAGGGTGAGTAAGAAAGCAGAGCAAAGAAATTGCTTGATTGGATGAAGTTTGAAAAATTGTCTTTTTTGGACTCTCTTGATGGGAAGTTCAAGACAATGTAATCAATGCCCAGTTGACTATGTGATTGGTTGAGCTTAAGTTTCATTTCTTTTAAATTAGCCACTTGCATGAAATGAGGCTGAGCTAGGTTTTAGCTGCCTTAGGTAGGAACCCAGGGTGTTAAACCCACCTGTCTAATGGCTTCTTAATTTATTATTTCAATGTTAACCTGCATAAAGATATATCAGATAGTACATAATAAATAATTGCTGAAGTTTGTGATACATCTTATGAAAATGTAGGTAGAAAATAAGGTGCCCAATGAATGCTGGGCCAGGCTTAGATTTCACTCTATAACTTGAGAGAGACTTTCCCATTGAAGATGGCAGCCCTAAGTGGTTGCTTATCATGGACAATGTGCTCTGTGCTTTAGTTTGCTCCTTTTTCAATTGAGGGGTTCAATTAAGGGATCCCCTTAATTTCCATGGCTATATGATTTAGAAGTGTCAACAATGGAATAATCTACTTTGTATATAGTTTGTAAAAAATAGTTAGAACACACATATTTTTTCATCTTTTTTTTCCTAACCTGCCATTAGGTGAAAATCTAACTTGGATATACTTCTTTATAACAAAATCTCTATAGACACAAATGATAATTTAGATCCAATTTATCATTTACTCATGTTAACTAATGTTCACTCCAGTCAGCTATATTGAAAATATTAAAATAATTCAACAAATTTCTGGGAGTTTGTGATAATGAGATTTGACTGGTTTTTCCTTTGGTATTTTCTGTGATATTTCTCCTTCATTTTATTGCCAAAGTCAGAGGGACTGTTGTAGCATAGGCTTGAAGCCTGCTTTCAGGATCTGTGTAGAACCAACCAACCAAGAGAGTCTTTTATTTTGTCCCTCAGTTGACCTCCTTCCAGATATGCTGAGTCCATTTCCCTGAAATGACTGAGTGGGGAGAGGTAACTGCAGCTGTGTTTGGATACCTTCTTTCTCTCCCTTGGCTCCAGCCCAGGAAAACGACTCTTTCATAGTCACACAAACCACTTCATTATCATATTTTTGAGGATGTTGGCCAGGGGAAAGGGCAGACCAGTCAGTAGGCTGGAAAGTTAGAAATGTGTGTGTTTATTTTTCCCTCCCCTCTCCACTGTGTTATTGGAACTGGTATAGAAAGGGAATAGTCATCCACAGCTGTCCCTTTTCAGGAGGGTGAAGTTCAGAGGAAGAAATGTTTGCATACACATTTGATAGTCATAATAAAAAAGACCATTAGAAGCTCATTGATTAAAGAGTCACTGCAGATTTCAACTACAACTTAGACCTTTTTTTTTTTTTTAAGACAAGGTTTCTCTCTGTTTCCTAAACTGAGTGCAGTGGCGTGATAATGGCTTATTGCAGCTTCCCAAGTAGCTGGAACCACAAGCATGTGCCACCATGCCTGGCTAATTTTTAAATTTTTTTGTAGAGAAGGGGGTCTCCCTACGTTGCCTAGGCTGGTCTTGAACTCCTCCATACTTTTATGATACTATGGTTTCCATGCTGTTCTTACTTGGCATTAATTATTTCACCTCTATGAATACTATCGGTTATCACCTCCTGCAGATGAGGAAACAAAGGCACAGGTGTCTTTAACTTGGTTTTAGGGATGGAATTATAGGTTTCGAAAAATAGCATGGGAGTGCAGAGGGAAATCTAGGAGGCAGTATCTGAGTTGTGAACATTAACTAGGAATTTGCTAGACAAATGCTGTGGTTTGAATGTGTCCCCCAAAGTTCGTATGTTGGAAATGTAATCTCAATGCAACAGTCTTGGAAGGTGGGGCCTCACAAGAGGTAATTAGGTCATGAGGGCTCTGTCCTCATGAATGGCTTAATGTTGGTATTGCAGGAGTGGGTTAGTTATTGCCAGAGTGGGTTTGTTATAAAAGCAAGTTCTGCTGCATCGCTCTCTGGCTCTTGCACTCTGTGAGATGCACTCTGTGAGAAATAAATTTCTCTCACATGCACTCTGTGAGAAATAAATTTCTTTTCTTTCTTTTTCTTTTTTCTTTTTGAGATGGATCCTTACTCTGTCGCCTAAGCTGGAGTGCAGTGGGCCGATCTCGGCTCACTGAAACCTCTACCTCCCCTGTTCAAGCAATTCTCCTGCCTCAGCTTCCCAAGTATCTGGGATTACAGGCGCCCGCAACCATGCCCAGCTAATTTTTGTATTTTAAGTAGAGACAGGATTTCACCATGTTGACCAGGCTGGTCTCAAACTCATGACCTCCGGTGATCCACCCACCTTGGCCTCCCAAAGTACTGGGATTATAGGCATGAGCCCCTGGGCCGGGCCTAATTTCTTTCATTTATAAATTACCCAGTCTGTGGTATTCTGTTATAGCAAAACAAAATAGACAAAGATAACAAAGGAGGTAGGAAAGTACATTGAAATGATTCCACTGTCACAAACATTTCTAAATGCCTTTCGAATGCATATGTTTTAAAATTACTTTCAAAATAAGTGGCACATTTTTCAGTATCCTCAACTGTGGCAAATCTTTGGATGTGAAAGTATATTTGAATGTTGGACAAAGTGCAATATCATTCACATTCAAGTTTAGTAAATGAAACCAGTTATTTTGTCAATATTGGCAAATGGCTTAAAAAAATACTAATATTTTGCACGTGATTCATATATAAACAGGTTCTAAGGCTAATGCCAAAAATGTTTGAAGAACATTTTCAGCTTATCTTACAACTAGAAGCCCAAATAATAGGAATATGAATTTACATATGCAAATGAAAACCAGCTTCATTTTAAAAACAGAATGTGAGCTTTAGATATACTTGTGCATTGTGCTTCCAAGGATCTGTGTGTACAGCTCTATTATCATACCCTGCTTTAGAGGTGGGTGTGAGTTCCCCCTCCAGGCTGTGAGATGCCTCCAGGGGGCCGTCCTGAGTCCTCCAAATCGGCACAGTGTCTTTGGGGTAGGAATTTCTCAGTAAATGCTTATTTAAATGAATTCAATAAATGCCTTTTGATTTTTCCATAGATTGAAACAGTGGAACGGTGGCTAAGAGATGATTCTTTATTATAAGCACCCTTCATAGGCAAAGTGGGAATGTGCTTATTTATGCAGTCAAATAATTCAGACTCCTGTTCCCACATTGGTCTTGATTGTCTTGATTAGTGGATGGCTCCACTATTACACTAGGTTTCATGGGTTTCACCTATTTTCTGGCAGTTAATTTAAGGAGATGGTGCATTAAGACAACTTAGATGGAAAAAATATATTGCAGCATAAAAAGCAAACTGTGATTGTATAGAACTGTGAGATAATATTTAACTTCATTTTATTTACTTATTTATTTGTTTTGCGACAGAGTCCCGTTCTATTGGCCAGGCTGGAATGCAGTGGCAGGATCTCACTGCAACCTCTGCCTCCCAGGTTCCAGTGATCCTCCTGCCTCAGCCTCCCAAGTAGCTGGGATTACAGGCGCCTGCCACCACTCCCAGCTAATTTTTGTATTTTTAATAGAGATGGGGCTTCACCATGTTGGCCAGGCTGCTCTTGAACTCCTGACCTCAAGTAATCTGCCCGCCTTGGCCTCACAAAGTGCTGGGATTACAGGCATGAGCCATCGTACCTGGCCTCAACTTGATTTTAATGTGTGGGTGAGAAATATGTGTTCTCATGTACTCAGTTTTGGTTTAAGTGTATAAATGGACTTACATGTGATGCAGGTTGGAAAGGAGCAGATAGAGCACTTCAGGCAACAAGGCACTAGATGAAGCACCATGGTACTCTAAGACCTTCTCCACTTTGTCCACATCCTACTTCCCTTTCATGATGCAGCACTCATTCTGCCTCCTTCCTGAAATCTCTCCTGAGCTCTTCATTCTAATTAACATACCAAAGTCCAGGACCAGATGGATTCACAGCTGAATTCTACCAGAGGTGCAAGAAGGAGCTGGTACCATTCCTTCTGAAACTATTCCAATCAATAGAAAAAGAGGGAATCCTCCCTAACTCATTTTATGAGGCCAACATCATCCTGATACCAAAGCCTGGCAGAGATACAACAAAAAAAGAGAATTTTAGACCAATATCCCTGATGAACATCGATGCAAAAATCCTCAATAAAATACCGGCAAACCGGATTCAGCAGCACATCAAAAAGCTTATCCACCATGATCAAGTGGGCTTCATCCCTGGGATGCAAGGCTGGTTCAACATT
>NW_016812730.1:959452-1008203 GCF_001698545.2 Rhinopithecus bieti
GTTAAACACATCCTAACCATACAGCATAGCAATTCCAAATCCCGGTATTTACCCAAAGAAATAAATATAAACATTAATATCCAAAATGACCTGTATATGAATACTCATTATTCATAATAGTAACAAACTAAAAACCCAAACAAGTTTATTCAAATTATACAATTATTCAGATGAATAAACTGTAGAATATTTAGACAATGAAATACTACTCAATAAATAAATAAACAAATTATTAATATGGAAATCAACATGAACGAATATCAAAAACAACCTGGGCAAAATGAGCTAGACACAAAAGAATAGATACTGTATGGTTCCATTTATGAGAAATTTTTAAATGGTTGAATTATTTTATAGTGACAGAAAACAGATAAATAGCTGCCTGCGGCAGGGTTTGAAAGAGGGGTGGAATTAACTGCAAGTGGTGGAAGAGTACATTTTTGAAAATGTTTTATATTTTGACTGTCATTAACGCAAATACCAAAAATCAAACTGCATGCTTTACTGTATGTAAATTATACTTCAGTAAAAGTGATTTTAAAAACTAAAAACAAACAAACAAACAAAAAAAACATACCCTTCTCGGGACATCCAGAGCATCTCATCTTGCCTTTCCTAAGGTACTTTTCCTAATGCCTTCTATCTGGTTTAATAGCTATCTGTACATATCACCTCCCCATCCCCACCACTATATATTGTGCCCCACAAGAGCAGAGTCTGTGTATCTATATCTTTGTTTCTTTACATGGTGTCTGGCACAGCACCTTCTTCAGAGTGGATTTTCAATACGTGATTATTGAAAAGTAAATGAGTAAGATGGCCATGACAAAGCAAAAGAGTAATAAACAACTTCTTCCTAAGAGACGGAAGATATACAATGTTTTGCTTTGTGAATACACAACCATGAAGGTCTAGAGAGAAATGCAATGTACATTTATTTTTGTTGTGTTTATTTGTTCTTAGTCAAGGTGTCTAATTTACTATACTGTTTCCTTGTGAACAGATGGAAACTTATCATGCATAGGAGTCTCTGAAGGAAATAATTTTTGTTTAAACTTTGCCTTAGAAACTTCAAGGGAATTCAGAACAGGATTTCTTTAATGATCTGGCTGTATTATATTACCGATTGCCAAGCTGAAAAATGCTTGGCAGAACTTTTGGCTTCTGAGGTTTTGGATGTCTTCCAGGTAATCTGCCTCAGAATTTTGAAATACAAATAAATGAGTTCTAGTTCAAATTTTTAAAAAAATCTGAGCTGCTAGGCCTTTGTTTACCTTCCATGTGAACATTTTGGTACAGAAATACCAACCAAGCAGAAAGAAGATAATCAGTCGACATTTCTGAGGTTATTAGTGGCCTTGGTTTAGAAGAACAAAATGAGAGTAAATGGTTTAAAACTTCATCTTGTTTCTTCATAGTAACTGGCTTCTGGCTGCTGGCATTTATTTTCCAGGATGTTTTCTCCCAGTTTTTATTTGGGAGAGGAGGACGAGGGTGTTCTTTGCTGCTTTGATTCTGCCAGAGGGAAGATTCTGAATGTTCCTTTGTTAAACGTTACACACTTAGCTTTTGTTTTACTTTCTTGTCTGGTAGCCAAGTATTTTTCAAGTCACTCAACGTTCTACTGAGGCATGCTAGGCCACTGAATATGATTCTAAAGGAAACTTTAACACAACCTAAAAAGAGGGAGGACGGAGAGCTTTGGCTGTTGTGAGCAGCACAGCTAATGAAGATGCAGGATAATTTGCATGCGCGATATCCCTTCAGTCATTTCTGTAAATCTCAGAGCCAGTTCCTGTCAAGTTGTGAGGGAAATATTTTTTACTAAGGAATAAAAAGATAGACCAGGCCCAGTGGCTCACATCTGTAATCTTTGAGAGGCCGAGGCGGGCAGATCGTGAAGTCAGTAGTTTGAGACCAGCTTGACCAACATGGTAAAACCCTGTCTCTACTAAAAATACACAAATTAGCTTGGCATGGTGGTGGGTGCCTGTAATCCCAGCTACTTGGGAGGCTGAGGTAGGACAATCGTTTGAACCCAGGAGGCAGAGGTTGCAGTGAGCTGAGATCGCGCCATTGCACTTCAGCATGGGCAATATAGTAAGACTCTGTCTGAAAAAAAAAAAAAAAAAAAAAGAATAAAAAGGGAAAGAAGGAAAGCCCCTACTTCCACTCCACAAACACACATGCACATTCCATGCACATATATATGTGTGTACATGCTCAAAAGTGAAGTGGTCTTTGTAGGATTTCGTGGCTACAACACCATTGTTTATGTTCTGGGAGACTGGGGTGAGCCAGTAAGTATTCTGAAAGGGAAAGACATGGTGGGGAGGATATAACGGCTTTTCATTTTAAGAAATCCCTCTTATCAAGCCTACTATTAGCTTGTTTCTTTGACAACGACTATGCATTTGGTATGGAAATATATCCCCAGAATAAAATTTCCATGGAAGGAAAAGAATAGCATCAAATTTTTCCTCCAAAGTTTCAGATACAATGAGATTTATTTGTCCTTAACTTTGGATTGGCGGAAGAAGACCAATACCTCTCACAATACAATTCAAAGAAATGAGATTAAAACAATCTTTCTCACTTTACAATTTTGGATGATATGTTTTATTTAAAAACTTTTCATTTCTGTGGGAGGTTTTTATAGGAAAATATCTTTAGTATTTCATATGACCATTGTCATTTGAAGATGACACTGAACTTCCCTTCCCACTTGTAAGCTCTTCCTACAGACCAGCATGAAATAAGCAGCTTAGCCCATCAGCTAATGCCCAACCTGGGACTAGGCTGGCAGGATAGGTGGACAGGCCACCTGAAGCCTAGAAACGACCTGACCTCTCTACTCTGATATGTTCTGAGACAACCACTTAGCTCTAGTTGCACTAGCATTCTTTTCGATAACTTGGAATAGAATAGGCCCTGAGAAAACTGTGAAACAAACAAAAACAATTTTTTTTTTTAAGGGAAATTTTATTCTCCCTCCTGCCTTCTTCCCTTCACCAGCTACCTCGTTTCTTTACCTGTTCCTGGCCCTGCAAAGCCCTCATGTGTCACTGTTCTGGGTAAGAATCTTCTCTCTAGAGGATTTGAGACCCTTGCTCTTCCCTTTACCACCCCATCCCCAGACCCTAATTCCTTCCCAAATGCAGACTTAGCATTAGATGATGATTGTATGAAAATAGGAGTAACTAACATTTGTCACATTCTTTCTTTGTTTATGCCCTTCGCTAAGCCTGGTAGCTGACCTGTCTCATTTAATTACTACAACAACCTTATAAGCTATATAGAATTTTTAATTCCAGTTTTATTTCTGAGAGACAGAGGCACAGAAGCAAGAGTCACTCAGTTACTACACAGGAAACGTGGATTTCAATCTAGGCCCTAATCTGGGTTTAGTAGCATTGTAGTTGAAGAGTATAGAGTGGCAAGTGTGAGACAACCTGAGCATTTAAAAATGACTATGAATGTATAAAACTCCACAAGTACATAATTAAACTCAGAAAAGAGAATGTCTTCCAAAACAAAACTCATTTGCCATCACTGGAGGTGATTATTACATGAACTGATTATTCTGAGAATTGAGAATTAAATATAATTAAATATTTAATGTCTTTCTAGAAGAAACTGAATTTCAGCATAACTAAATAGTTCCACTTGATGAAGGAAAACTTTTCTTTATTGAAGAATGTGAGCTGTGAATGTAGATGCAGTGATATGGTCAGAAAGTCACCATTTTGCAGCCCTTGATAGGATGGAAATTCAAACAAGAACCTTTGACAGATGCTGAAACCACTAAAAGAAAAGTTGACAGGGACCATCACAACAGACTTCCCTACATGGATTGCCAATTGAGTGCTGAGGTGGGGGCATAACTCTGCAGTAGAAGAGTCTGGCCATCATCACCTGATGCTATGATGCTCTAGACACTGCTGTTGATGCAATGGCCAGTTACTGTGAAGATCCAAATGTGGTACAACATAAAGTTGCAGTATCATCTATGAAGCATTCTTGCTGAAAGTGAATCTACTCAAGCCTTTAGTTAAAATTTCTACTTCATAAGAAATGCAGAAACTAGAGGAAAATCTTAACCAGCACCACCAGGAAATAAACAAATCCAGAAGGCCGATCATTCTATAGACTGATCTTGATTCCTCAGCAATTAATGTCAGGGTACAAAAAGGGAGTAGGAAGGAGGTGTTTTAGGATTATATAATTAGCAAATGTTATTCATGATTTTTCACAGGATACTGGTTTGAACAAACCAACTGTAAAAAAGATACTTTTGGAACAGTTACAGAATTTTGAATATAGTATTAGGGAATTGCTAATATATTTTATCAGCTGTGATAATGCTATTGTGATTATGTAAAAAAAAATCCATCTTTAGAGATGCATGCTGAAGTATTAAGGAGTAAAATACAATGATGTCTTTTTGTTTGTTTGTTTTTGAGACAGAGTTTTGCTCTTGTTGCCCAGGCTGGAGTGCAGTGGCACGATCTTGGCTTACCACAACCTCCACCTCCCAGTTTCAAACGATTCTCCTGCCTCAACCTCCCAAATAGCTTGGATTACAGGCATGCACCACCACACCCGGCTAATTTTGTATTTTTAGTAGAGATAGGGTTTCATCACCTTGGTCAGGCTGGTCTCTAACTCCCTACCTCAGGTGATCCGCCCACCTCGGCCTCCCAAAGTGTTGAGATTACAGGGATAAGCCACCATGCCTGGCCAATACTATGATATCTTAACTTACTTTAAAGTATTTCAACAAAAACTGAAGCAAATATAGCAAAATGTCAATAGTTGTTAAATCTAGGTGATGACATGGAAGTAGGAATTATTGAAAATTTTACAATTAAAACATACAAAAATGAAAAAAAAAGAAAAAAGAGTGGATTGGTCTCAATACAGAGAGCTCTGGATTGCAGTCCCAGCTCTAACCATTTACTTTTTGTAGGGTTTGGGCAAGTTGCGTCACTCGCAGTGCCTTCATCTGCAAAGCGGTGGTAATGGCAGTGTTTGCTTCCTAGAATTGTTGTGGGATAAAATGAGTTAACACAAGTAAGGAGCTCAGAACAATGATTGGCATGTAGTAAGCTTTCAACAAATGTTTGCTATAATTGTTTCATGTAGGAGGAGTCAGATGGAATTAGGTTTAAATCCTGGCTCTGTCTTTTATTAGCTATGCTGCCTTGGGCTGTTTGCTTAACCTCACTAAAACTCAGTTTTCAGTGGAAGTAATAATACTGCTAGGGTTGTGGTGAGATTAATAACCTAGCATATATAAAGTCACTAGCATATAGTAACCACTTAATAGATAGTGGCTTTGACTATCAGTGCTGTCAGATAGCTATATTTTTTATGAGGACTTCAACGCCCTACTCCAATGCACAGCTAAAACTGGAATGTCCTGGCACTGTAGTTGTACAGGAGAACGCTGATAGATCTGCAATGGGAGTGTGGGGAAGCTCTTTGGTCTCCACTCATGATGTCAAGACAAACATCATGCCATATGGGTGACTCCTCACGCTGTGTGTTTGGCAGAGGCCTTGCTTTAAGGATGGTTGGATAGAGCACATAGGGCAGGTACAAGAGAAGATCTGGGCTTTTTCAGGGTACAGAATGTGGATAAGAACCAGAAGAAAGGAAAAGAGATGGGGAACTAGGGAGTCTGGCTCACCTTAACTTCTTTTGGAAGTTTGAAATAGTCCATGAAAGTGAAAGCATTTTTCATTGTGGTCATCAACTGCTATAGGCATTTGCAGCCTGCAAATAGATTAATTTCACCAGATGTTCTGTGAGGCTTTAGCCGGCACTACTGTTTCTCAACACATAGCCTTACCTGGAACATGTAGTGTTGCCATGTGCCCAGGGAGACAATTTAGTGACTAATGGGCCTTGCAAGGGAATGTGGCCACAGAAGATAGCATTTCTTATACTTGACTCTAGTGATTATATAGACTTTTGATGGCATCAGTGGGGCAATGTGAAAATCTATTATTTTCTTTCTCTTTTTTTTAACAGTGTAAAGAGGTGTTTTCGTTTTAACTGTGTATATGTAACATTACGTGAAATTATTTAAAGTCAGTAGATTTTTATTCAAGTAATTCCATGTTGCAATTTCTTCCACTGTCCATCAAAGTCACTTTAGATCCTCTAAAGAGCTGGAGTCAAAATTTATCTTCAAAAGATATATCTTAAAGTAAGCCCTTTTGAATGAAACTGATGCTTATTTTAATGCAGTTGTGCTGTCAGGCCATAACTCTTTGATTTTGGCTTCTGTCATCTCCTTTTAATATGGATATACTGATGAAGACTTCAGAATTTACCCTTGGAAAAATCAGGAATCTTTGAGATCTAATTTCTTCAACCAATTTACTTTAGGGTCATTTTTTAGTGTAGGTGGATCTGCCTACTTCTCAATTTGACACCCTCTCTAAACCTGAGTGAGTTCAAATCATATTCATTCCTAAGCGATCACACTCAGGAATAGTGCAGAGTATGGAATATGCCAATACCCAAGGTAAAAAAGTAAATTATCAGGTCTTTCATACATTTAGTAACTGTCTTTTTCATACTTATAGCAACTGTCTTGTAGTTCCTTCCCACAGATCTAACAAGAGTCCTGTGAGTAAAGTGAAACCACAGAGTTAACTCTATGAGGCATTTCGAACAACGTGCAGCCTACAGGAAAATTCCCATTGGGATAGACCTGAAAAAATGTATCATTTCCTTTTGCACTCTGAGACTCCCTATTTTTTATCTTCTGTCTTAACAGCTATCTTTTTGTTTCTACTTTAGACACTAAGGGACTTCTGGTCTACCTCTTTTCTCATTATTAAGTTCTGCTTATAGGGAAATGTGTACGCCTAAGCATTTACATAAAATCAAAGGCCTGAACACAGATCAAAGGGTATGCATGAGTAATGGAGAGTAAACAGTTAAGAACAAACAAATTTGAAAGAACTAATCTAACAGGTCTTTATGGCTCTTGAGACAGGAATGTATGCCCAAGTTCACCAACATTGTTGTTTTTGTCTCCCTGGGCACAGGGCGACACTACATGTTCCAGGTAAGGTTATGCAGTGGCATTCTGGCCAATTGGTGTGAGCTGGAGCAACACACGCCACTTGCAGAAATGACCTACGTACACTTCCTTTGTGTGGTCATCAGGTTCTCTTTTCTGCCTTTCTTTTCTCATTAGCTACCTTAAAAGAAAGAACTTTAAGGGCCAATATGAGGGTGGAGCCACAAGATTGAAGGTGCCCGGGTTCATGAATGAATGTGGAACATAGTCCCTCCATCATCCCACACTGCACTGTGACATGAGCAAGAAATAACAATTTCACTATGTCAAGCTGCTGCAACTGGGGAGCTGTTTGTTATAGAAGTTAGAATATGTTGGATAATATATTCCTTTTGACTTTCTTTGCAGCTGCCAAGGATAGCAGAGATGTTCTTTGCTTTCTAAATTACGTTTGTTGATATTTTTACGATCAGGGACTTTTTAAGTAAAGAAACCAAGAAGCTTGTTTACTAGGCTTCAGTCACCTCACATGGAAGTCAGTGCCTTCCTATATAAACACTAGGGTCTGAACGTCTGTTACCTCATTTAATCTGAGTACTGTCTTTGTGAGGATCTTGAGGGATGAGAAAACTGAGGCTTAGAGAGGTTAAATGACTTGGACAAGTTTCCACAGCTGGTGTTTTCTTCAGATTCAGGATTCAAATGAACATTTCTTTTTTTTTACTTCAAAGACCTTGATCTTTTCACCACAATGCGACTCCTTTCTAAGGAAAGAATAGTCAGGAAAGGAAGAGAATGCAGAGGGAGTATGTAAGGAATTTCTGGAGAGATAGCAAAACCTCCACAAAAGCTGACTACCAGTTATTAGTTCAGAAACTTACAAGACAATAGACCATAAAACAAAAGGTTAAAATGAAAGAGAATAATCATGAATCTAGGTAACAAGATTGGGTTGCTGGGATCCCATATTCAAAACTTAGTTCAAAAATATTTAGTGTTCCTCTAATCAGTTATTTAGGTTTAATTTAAATTGTTTAACAAAAGGTTATTATTTACTCAGAATCTCTGAGTTTATTATACTCAAATAAATTTCTTTTATTTAACTTTGATTTAAAGTTCAGGGGTACATGTGCAGGATATGCAGGTTTGTTACATAGGTGAACGTGTCATAGGGGTTTGTTGTATAGATTATTTCATCACCCAGGTATTAAGCCTAGTATCTATTAGTTATTTTTCCTGATCCTCTCCCTGCTCCCACCCTCCACCCTCCAGTAGGCCCCAGTGTGTGTTGTTCCCCACTGTGTGTCCATGTGTTCTCATCACTCAAATAAATTTCTTTCTATTTCAAGTTCTGTATCTAAACCCTAAGGGGTTATAGGGGATATGTATTAGTCAGGGTTTTCCTGATCAACAGAAAAAATCGGATGTGTGTGTGTGTGTGCATGTGTCTGGAGAGAGAGAGAGAGAGAGAGAGAGAGAGAGAGAGAGAGAGAGAGAGAGAGAGATTTTAAAATAAGAATTGGCTCACATGATTGTTGGTGCTGGCAGGTCTGAAATTTGCAGGAAAAGCCAGCAGGCTGGAGACACAGGGAGGAGTTGACATTGCAGTTTGAGTCTGAATGCAGTCTGGAGGCAGAATCTCATCTTCCTTAAGAGATCGCAGTCTTTTTTTTTCTCTTAAGGCCTTCAACTAATTGGATGAGGCCCACCCACATTATAGAGAACAATCTGCTTTATTCAAAGTCTACTGATTTAAATGTTAATTTCAGCTAAAAAATAGGTTCACAGCAACATCCAGACTGGTTTTTGATGAAATATCTGGGTATCATAGCCTAGTCAAGTTGACACATAAAAATAGCCATCCTAGGGTATTAATTACAAACATGTTCAAATCTAGGTAGACCCTAATGAATGTCTCTGGTTACTGGTTTGGTGGTACTCCTCCTGAATGGGACTACTTCACTGGATCTGTCTGGTACAGAGAAAAAGAATGGCTATTGAAACCCACAAATATATGCTTAATCAAGCATTGAAGCAAAATTCCAAATACTAAAGTCAAAGAAATTTTAAATATCATCCAGCAGGTGAGCAAAAAATGTCTTAGATCATAGAGGATTGCCTTTTCTAGCTCCACTGAATATTAACCCTCATCAGTGCCTGTTCTGCTTCTTGCCTGCCCAAGGAGACTTCTCAATGCCTATTGAACTTAAAGCTGCCATCACTTGTTTAATATTGAATTTTTCTCTGTAGGTGTTGGCCTCTGATATCCTTGTAGCTCAGTTGCAATGTATTTCAATCTTTTTTAATAATTCAAATATGTGTCTTGATGTTACATCCCATTCTAGTATTCTCTCATCTCTGGGTCTTTTCTTTCATTTCCCACTCCTCTAGCAGTAAAAGCTCTTGTGGCATTTGTATCCATGTACAACCAACAAATAATTACTTTCATGGGAAATTGTCAGGTGGCAGAGCTTTCCCTTTGCACTACTCCTAGGAATATAAAAAGCACACCACAAGCATATTACAGTAAAGCTAAAATTAAAAGTTTAACAAAAATACTACTTAATAATACATTCAGATTGATTTGGCTATGTCACATAGTGACTGCCAGTCATATCTGAAAAAACAGAAACAACAAATGACAAAATGATATAAACCTCTCAAATCATCTTGTGGATGGATCACTTTGTGGTCCAGGAGTCACAGTTCCACAGCTGTAACTGGACTTGCTTGAGTGTGTTGATCTAAGACCCCTTTGGCACCTCTGCATCAAAGTGCCTGTTCCACCCCTTCCTGCAGGCTTCATGTGCCTCCAATGCTGGAAGGCACGCAGGAGCCCTCTCTGCAGTGCTCTTCCTTTTTTAGATGCCTACAACCAGTGACATGAGACCTGCACTAGGATCTGCCACAATCATCTCTGCTGATCATCTGTGCAGCATAATGTTTGGGTGAGGGAGAAAGGACAAGATGGAGGAAGGTGAACAAGAAGGTACAATCCATGTTGCTTCTGGGTTCTTCCTCACCAACTTTCCAGCGTGCGGGAAAATGCAGCCCGAGCCTGGAAGATGCAGATCAACCGAGCATGCGCCAGGTGACGTCAATCCGAAGAGATCGAAACTTACCCGGCCACGTCTATGGAGATGCCCCTATCATGCCCTTATCCCGCCCACTGCCCTCCCCCTTCGAGTACCAATGCATAAAAGTCTGCTGCCGGCAGGAGCCGGTGTGACTTCTTCGGCCCTCGCATTCATGGACCGGAGAACCTCACCCCAGAGAGCTGGCGCGACTTCCCTGGCCCCATACCTGAGGACCAGAGAACCTTGCCAGAGAGTGTGTGCATATTTCCAATAAAGGGCTGCCGCTTTCTTATGTACTTTGGCCTCATGTTTAATTACTTAGCTCTCCTAAATTAAGTTACATTAAATTAAATTAAGACACATAACAGCATTGGAGGGTAGGAAAGGGAACTTAGTTTATTTTGCGGTGGTCAAATCATCTTTTTCTCCCCTCTATTTTATTCTTGGGATGGTAGACTATTTCCTGATCCATCTAGAAAATAGTGGACTTATAATCCTTTCTTACTCTAAAATCCAATGAATATTATCTTCCCAATGTGGGTTATAAAGTTTTTGAAATCACAAACTATGTTCCATATTTGTTGAGTATCTTCACATAGTAACATTATGTACTTTTAAATATTTGGTGGGTGTTAGGGGCTCAATTTCTGTTGTCCTGAGTGATTTTCTGTCAAATTAATAATTGGGCTGCAATTGGGTAAAGTGTATTAAAAAATGTCTGCTTACAGAATGTTAAAGACACTCAGATTTGATTGAGAGACAGAATTTATATAAATAAGATAATGTCTTCGAGAGAAAAAAATGTTTCTAATTCTTCTTTTTTTGTTTTTTGTTTTTTTGAGAAGGGAGATGTATTAGTCTGTATTCATGCCGCTGATAAAGACATAGCTGAAACTGGGCAATTTACAAAAGAAAGAGGTTTAATGGACTTACTGTTCCACGTGGCTGAGGAGGCCTCACAATCATGGCAGAAGGCAAGGAGAAGCAAGCTACATCTTACCTGGATGGTGGCAAGCAAACAGAGAGCTTGTGTAGGGAATCTCCTCTTTTTAAAATCATCAGATCTCATGAGACTCATTCACTATCATGAGAACAGCATAGGAAAGACTGGCCTCCATGATTCAATCACCTCCCACCAGGTTCCTCCCACAGCACACGGGAATTGTGGGAGTTACAATTCAAGATGAGATTTGGGTGGGCACACAGCCAAACCATATTAGAAGAAGTACTGAAGAGTCACTCAAAGCAAGTAAATACCATGTATCTGAGTTACTGTTAGATACTCTTTGAAGAAGCCTTTGAATAAAGAGTACATTTCTGGAAACACGTGGTTAGTCAGGTGGTGACTAAAGTGGTTGCTCACGGACACAACTGACTGCTGACTGCAGGCTCCACAGAGCAGCTTTTGGAGTCTAAGATCACTGCCAAAAAAGAACAGAGATATGGGAGGGTCCTTTCTGATTATAACTGTAAAACTCTCAAGAGATGAGCTTCAGACAGAGGAGAGATCACTATCCCTAGTTTTCAGAAAAGCAGCTTATGCCTCAAGACTTTTACACATTTTGCCCATAGTTTCATAAAAAGTTACTGGTAGAATGGTGGCTAGCTCCAGCTGTTTTTTTTCCCCCCTAGGGCGATGTTCTCTACACTGCACTAAATGGAGAACAGCTCCACTGCTTCTTTTCTCCTGAGCACATTGTCTGTGAGCAAATGTTTAGGTGAGTTTTCGGTAACAATCAAGGTGTCCCTCCAGAGTGTATGGGGTGCAAGAAGCAATGACAGGAAAGCAATCTTAAAGAAGGAAAGGAAAGCAAATGGGAGAGCAGGAGGAACAAAGAGGGGGAAGAAAAAAGATACACAGAAGAATCATCTATTGATCTAGAATGTTTGGAAATGTTTATTTTGGTTGACAGAAGGCTACCCTTCATCTCATTCACGGTCAAACAATTCTTAAAGATGTCATTTAACACCAAAACTAAACTGGGCATAAGTTAATTTGTTTCATATCATGATCAAAATCTTATGATTTTAACTTCTAGTTATCATTGTGAATCTCCAAGAAAAAATCTGGTTCTATTGAGTCTGGATAGATGGATTTTACTACATCCATTGTATACCATGGACAATTGTTTTAGATGCCATTTGCTGTCCCGAGTTGTCATGTCCTACCCTGCCTCACTGGTTCCAATTTTTTATTTCAACAGAAAAGAGAAAACATTTCAATGAAAGAGGAAACAGGAAATTCCAACAGATCACAACAGTTGGAGTGCTAACCTGTCACTGGAATGGAAAAAAGAAAAAATGCTCTTGTTGACACATCTTTTCCTTGTTTTTGACACAAATTAGGTAACTCCCTGACTTACTGTCTCTTCACAAAATTGGTGGGGTGTGAAAAATGTCTATGCAGTATACAGAGATATTCATAACAAAGACTTATGCTATGAAAAATGTCCTTTGTTCACAAAAGAAAGAATAACTCATGCTCTACATAATTTGCACCTATATATTTTGCTGTTGTAAATCCTGGTTTGCTCACTAAGCTGAAGTTCATTTTCTCACCGTGATTCTTGAGCCCAAAAACTCTGATGAATCAAAGGGATCAAATATTGGGCTCCTACATTTTATGTGCAGTAGTTGTGCAGTTCACCTCACTGGGTCTGCATTAAAGCCCCCACTTTAATGAAAAGGATTGTTTTTTATTCTCAAAAGCAATTTTGAAATTCTGACTCAGAGACTTTTTATTCCTGTTTTGTGTTTCCTGAAAGAATAATCCCAGATATAAGGATAATTACCCTATTTTGATTATTTAAAATATATTCAATATTCACTCAAAAATACATATGATTTCTGGTTTTGATAATTGTATTAGGGTGATATATAATGTTAATACTAGGGGAAACAAAGTGAAAGGAATGGAAACATAAAAAGAAAAATATTTATTGACCTGCTACCATGGGCCAGGAATTGTGTGAGGTACTTGGTATACAATGGTGATTAACCAGGACAGAACCAATAATTCCCTCCTCTCCTCATTTAGTTATGAAGTTGTCATTTAATCATACCAAAGTCTTTTTCCCTGCAATTGAAGGTAATTTGTATTTTATTCTCTTCTAGAAACCTTGATTTTACTACTTACTGAGCATTTACAGCATGTTAAGCACTTATTCCTAGGTGTTTTCCATATTTGATTATTTCATTCTTACAATGCACTGACTAAGTGTTATTACCTACAATGTGCAGATGAGGAAACAAGTGTGAGTAGTTACCTCATATATAAAGTGGTTGAGGCAGGGCATGGTGGCTCACACCTGTAATCTCAGCACTTTGAGAGGCTGAGGGTGGATACTTGAGGTCAGGAGTTCCAGACCAGCCTGGCCAATATGGCAAAACCCCATCTCTACTAAAAACACAAAAATTAGCTGGGTGTGGTTGGGTGCCTGTAATTCCAGCTACTCAGGAGGCTGAGGAAGGAGAATCACTTGAACCCGGGAGGTGGAGGTTGCAGTGAGCTGAGATTGTGCCACTGCATTCCAGCCTAGGCAATAAGAGCGAAACTCCATCTCAATAATAATAATAAAATACATAATAATAAAGTGGCCAAGCTGGGACTTACTTTCACATGGGATCATCTAAATCCATAGAATGTTCTCATCTCACCTCACAGTCCATCACTGATGACGAACACCTCCATGCCATGTCCTTCCAGACTTAAATATTCTCTCAGGATAAAGACTGCCAGATTCCTTTCCTCATAGCCTAATTATAGCATTTATTACATACCAACAATCTACTTTCCTACCTCTTCCTGTGGTTTACTTAGCAGAACCATAAACTAGACATTGGGTTCTTAATCATGGCTTGGTTAATGTAGAAGGAGTTAAGATAATGGGTGCAGAGCCAATATTATTGTTCCTCTTCTAATGAACATCACATAGATAACAAAGAACTTTTGCGCCAGCAATGTGAGTGGGTTTGAAGTATCTCTACTTAAATGTTACTTCCACCATCTCTTTATAATTTTTTCTCAAGCTAGCTAGCCTTTTGTTTCCAGTTACCATTTAAAGTTAGAAAAGAAACAAATCCTTGAATAAATTATTAAATTTAACTTCTTAACTTTAATATGCAAAGATCTGACCAAGGGGGGCTTAAGTTGTCTGGGCTAGAGAGTATACTGGCTCTTTTTATCTCAATGGTATGGAAATTTTAGGATAACAAAGAGGCAGAGAGAAAACAAGGCACATTTTTTTCCCAACAAACATGAATTTCAAACATTACTCACTATCTCTTAGTTTCTGTGTGAAGATGGACACGCCCTCAAGGCTTCTGGGCTCCAGAGCTGTTGTTGGTTTTTTTTTCTCTTTTTTCTTTTCTTTCTTTATTTTTTTATTTTATTTTATTTTATTTTATTTTTTTTGAGGCAGAGTCTTGCTGTGTCACCCAGGCTGGAGTGTAGTGGTGCAATCTCGGCTCGCTGTAGTCCCGAGCAGCTGGGACTACAGGCGCCCACCACCACACCCAGTTAATTTTTGTATTTTTAGTAGAGATGGGGTTTCATCATGTTCAGGATGGTCTTAATCTTTTGACCTCATGATCCGCCCGCCTCAGCCTCCCAAAGTGCTGGGATTACAGGCATGAGCAACCACGCCAGGCCTGTTGTTGCTTTTTAATGATTGGAGCAGATAGTGGAGGTGCCTATGTGGTATAGTCCAGTCTCCTCATTCCTAGTAAGACCATGTGCAAATTTCTCTCAGGACTCAGTGTCAGGCAAGGCTACGGTTCTTCCAGTAAGTAAATTGTTTCTCTCAGATATTGCGAATGCCTTTTCTTTTTGCTTATCTGGTAAGAAGCTTAATTCCAAATTTAAGGCTCTACTGTGTTGTCCTCAACTTGGTTTTGGCTTCATCTTACTTTTCCATTATCATCTTTCATTAATCCTGGTTTCTTTCTTTACTTTTATACTTTACATATCTCTGAAAGCAGCCTGAAATCCTTTTGAGAATGAGGCTACATGTAAATAATCAATACTACTAATAAATAATATCTGAACAGCTTTATCCTTTATCATCTCTACCTCTCAAATAATTATACTGTAACAGTTCAATGAAAGATTCTGTTGTCTAGGGGGAAGAGCTAGGGCCCACCATGGTAAAAATCTGACTTCAGTGATCGTTATAAAATTTTACAGGTTAATTTTGCACCTGAGAAAGAGAACATACAGCTATATCAACATTTTTATAGTTCTTAATATCCAATATCTCTTTCCAAAGAAATTAATCAATTATAACAGCCACCAACAATGAGTGAGATTGCCTGAATTTGTGTATCTTTGCCCAAACAGGGAGTTATAGCTTTACTTTTTTCCCTCTGCATTTGGAATACATGCCAGTCATTTCTAAGGTTGTTTTCTCAATTTGGGGACCATAGATTTCTAGGAGACTTCATAGATCCTGAGAAAGTTCCCGGTTTTATAAAATGATTTTGATGGAAAAGAGGAATTAGGTCACTCTTCTGCAATAAATCTTTTGCTATGAAATTGAAGATGAAGACTGTGATTAAGAATTAAGAGGCTGGACCTGGTGGCTCACGCCTGTAATCCCAGCACTTTGGGAGGCCGAAGCGGGTGGATCATCTGAGGTCAGGAGTTTGAGACCAGCCTGGCTAACATGGCGACACCCCGTCTCTACTAAAAATACAAAAAATTAGCTGGGCGTGGTGGTAGGTGCCTGCAATCCCAGCTACTTGAGAGGCTGAGGCAGGAGAATGGCATGAACCCGGGAGGTGGAGGTTGCAGTGAGCCGAGATCGTGCCACTGTACTCCAGCCTGGACAAGAGTGAAACTCTGTCTCAAAAAAAAAAAAAAAAAAAAAAAAAGAATTAAGAACAACATTTTAAGAGATGAAAATGGATGCTGAGAAGAAAGATTAATTCATCCTTTCTAGTTAGGGGAGAAGAAGGCTGAGATGTAACATATAATGAAGCTTTATGTAAGGCATTTGATACAGGTTTATTGGATAAATTAATGAATTTAACAATCAGCTAATTATGCTACCAAAATTGAAAAGTATTTTAAGTAAAATAGATAAGGCTACATAAATCTTATTTTGCCTAGAATACATTAACATCTTTATGTCTGTCTACCTTGTTTTCAATGAAAAAGTCAAAGTACAATAATATAGGACCGTAACAGTTCAAACCCTCATGCATTTTAAAAGAAAAATTAATCCATATGACCTAAGTTTATTTGTACTTAAATCATTGCAATGTTGAATAGTAAAGACAACCTGATATCTAAAGAAGCTTCTGGGTTTTCAAAAACAATAACTTCTATCAGTTTTGCCAAAATAAAATGCATTAGAAAATCAGAAGGTTTTATAAAGTGTAGCCCAGCCTTTTGAGCAGGTTTTATACTTGGTGTAGTAAACCCTTCCATTGTATCAAGACATCTCTCTGAAAATGGAAAAGACAACAAAACAAAAAACCAGAGCCTACTGAAAATGTGGATCGTACAAAGCTAGTGAAACAGTCAGCTTCTGAAGCCAATATTTTCATCATGTCATCACTTATTAATAAAAACACATCTTCGCATTTTTTCTTCTCTACTTTCCCACAAAAGATTCTGTTTGTGAAAAGGTTGATTCAGTTCAGTTAAATATAAACAGTTAACTATGAATATGTCTCTGCCGCCAAAGGAAAGTTATCCCTGGTAGGGGAGACAAACAAGGGTCCAAACATTATGAGTAAGGATAGTATGTGGTTAAGTGTTACATGAAAGCTTCAAAGTACTAGGGGACACAAACCTGGAAAAGATTAATTTGGCAGAGAACAGACTGGGGAAAACTCGATGGAAGGGGTAAAGCATTAGATGTTATCAATTTTAACACCTCAGCTGAAATAACCAAATATAGCTATGTGTTGCTTAATGATGGGAAAAGGTTCTGAGAAATGCATTGTTAGGCAATTTCATCATTGTGCGAGCATCATAGTGTACTTATACATTCCTAGATGATATAGCCTTCTCTACACCTAGGCTGTATGGTATAGTCTATTGTTCTTAGGCTACAAACCTGTATAGCATGTGACTGTACTGAATACTGAAGGCAATGGTAGGTATTTGTGTATGTAAACATTCTATCTATAGAAAAGGTACAGTAAAAATATGGTTTTATAATCTTATGGGACCACCATCATATATGTGGTCCATCATTGACTGAAGCATTGTTAGGTGGTGCAGGACTGTACATGATTTTACTATTTGCCAGGTGAACAAGGAACATGAAATTAGACAGACTGTATAAAGTTTAGGCTTCTTCTGCTGGAATAAACCATGGAATAGAGAACCATGCCTTGGACAGGTGATAAGAGTAATAGATTCAGGACAAGTAAAATGGGAAGAAAGAGGAGGTAAGATAATGGTCCAGGCAGCTCTCTTTTACTTTCTGATTTTACTTCTTTGATAAAGAAGAATACCTCTGACCTTTTGCTCCAGCCCTTTTACCACCACCAGTAATGATTCCTCCACTGCCTACTTAGAGTCCATCTCCAAACCAGTTCTTCAAGGCTAGTTCAAAAATCATCAATTCTGTGAAAGCTTTCTTTATCCTTCAGGCAGAATTTTTGACTCCCTCCTTTGGGTTTTAACAGCACTGTAGTTTTTATTCTTTTTTAAACTTAATTTTGTATTTCAATAGGTTTTTTTGGGAGCAGGTGGTGTTTGGTTGCATGAATAAATTCTTTAGTGGTGATTTCTCAGATTTTGGTGCGCCCATCACCTGAGCAGTGTACACTGTACCCAATGTGTAGTCTTTATCTCTTTCCCCCTTCCACCATTTCCCCTGCATCCCCAAAGTCCAATGTATCATTTTTATGCCTTTGCTTCTTTATAGCTTAGCTCTCATTTATGAGAGAGAACATACGATGTTTGGTTCTCCATTCCAGAGTTAATTCGCTTAGAATAATAATCCAGGTTGCTGTGAATGCCATTATTTTGTTCCTTTTTATGGCTGAATGGTATTCCATGGTATGTATACGTATATGTATATGTATATCACATTTTCTTTATCCACTCATTGATTGATGGGCATTTGGGCTAGTTCTATGTCTTTGCAGTTGCAAATTGTGCTGCTATAAACATGCATATGCAAGTATCTTTTTCATTTCATGACTTCTTTTCCTCTGGGTAGATACCCAGTAGTGGGATTGCTGGATCAAATGGCAGATGTACTTTTAGCTCTTTAAGGAATCTCCATACTGTTTTCCACAGGCGCTATACTAGTTTACATTCTAACCAATAGTGTAAAAGTGTTCCCTTTCTACCACATCCATGAACATCTATTATTTTTTGATTTTTAAATTATGGACATTCTTAGAGGAGTAAGATGGTATCGTATTGTGGTTTTGATTTGCATTTCCCTGATAATTAGTGATGCTGAGTATTTTTTCATATGTTTATTGGCCACTTGTGTATCTTCTTTTGAGAATTGTCTATTCATGTCCTTAGCCCACTTTTTAATAGGATTATTTCGGTCTTGCTGATTTGTTTGAGTTCTTTGTAGATTCTGGACATTAATCCTTTGTTATATATTCAGATTGTGAAGATTTTCTCTCACGCCATGGGTTGTCTGTTTACTCTGCTGATTATTTCTTTTGCTGTGCAGAATTTTTTTAGTTTAATTAAGTTTCATCTATTTATCTTTGTTTTTGTTTCATTTGCTTTTGGGTTCTTGGTTATGAAGTCTTTGCCTAAGCCAATGTCTGGAAGGGTTTTCTGATGTTATCTTCTAGAATTTTTATAGTTTCAGGCCTTAGATTTAAATCTCTGATCCATCTTGAGTTGATTTTTGAATAAGGTCAGAGACGAAGGTCTGGTTTCATTCTTCTACATGTGGCTTGTCAATTATCTCAGCATCATTTGTTGAATATAGTATCCTTTCCCCACTTTATGTTTTTGTTTGCTTTGTCAAAGATCAGTTGGCTGTAAGTATTTTGCTTTATTTCTGGGTTCTCCATTCTGTACCATTGGCCCATGTGCCTGTTTTTATACCAGTACTATGCTGTTTTGGTGACTATGGCATTGTAGTATAGTTTGAAGTCGGGTAAAGTGATGCCTCCAGATTTGTTCTTTTTGCTTAGTCTTGCTTCGGCTATGTGGGCTCTTTTTTGGTTCCATATGAATTTTAGGATTATTTTTCTCTAGCTCTGTGAAGAATGATGGTGGTATTTTAATGAAAATGACATTGAATTTGTAGATTGCTTTTGGCAGTATGGTCATTTTCACAATATTGATTCTATCCATCCATGATCCTGAGATATATTTCCATCTGTTTGTGTCATCTATGATTTCTTTCACTGGCGTTTTGTAGTTTTCCTTGTAGGTGTCTTTCACCTCCTAAGTATTTTATTTTTTTCAGATATCGTAAAAGGAGTTGAGTTCTTGATTTGATTCTCAGCATGGTTGCTGTTGGTATATAGGAGAGCTATTGATTTGTGTACATTAATTTTGTATTCTGAAAATGCTGATTTCATTTATCAGTTCTAGGAGCTTTTTGGAGGAGCCTTCTGGGTTTTCTAGGTTTAGGACCATATCATCAGCAAACAGCGACAGTTTGACTTCCTCTTTACTGATTTGGATGCCCTTTATTTCTTTCTCTTGTCTGATTGATCTGACTAGGAATTCCAGTATTATGTTGAATACAGGTGATGAAAATGGGCATCCTTGTCTTGTTCCAGTTCTCAGGGGGAATGCTTTCAACTTTTCCCTGTTTAGTATAATGTTGGATGTGGGTTTGTCATAAATGGCTTTTATCACCTTAAGGTATGTCCCTTTTATGCCAATTTTGCTGAGGGTTTTACTCATAAAGGAATGCTGGATTCTGCCAGATACTTTTTCTGTGTCTATTGAGATGATCATGTGATTTTTGTTTTTAATTCTATTTATATGGTATATCACATTTATTGACTATGTATATTAAACCATCCCTGCAACCCTGGTATGAAACCCATTTGATCATGGTGGATTAACTTTTTGATATGCTGTTGGATTCGGTTTGTTAGTATTTTGTTGAGGATTTTTGCATCTGTGTTCATCAGGAATATTGGTCTGTAGTCTTCTTTTTTTTTATGTCCGTCCCTGGTTTTTTTTATTAGGATGATACTGGCTTCACAGAATGATTTAGGGGGGATTCCCTCTTTCTCTGTCTTTTGGAATAGTGTCAATAGGATTCGCACCAAATTTTTGAATATCTGATAGAATTCGGCTGTGACTCCATCTGGTCCTGGACTTTTTTTGTTGGCAGTTTTTTTTTTTTATTACAATTTCAATCTTGCTGCTTGTTATTGGTCTGTTCAGAGTTTCTATATTTTCCTGGTTTAATCTAGGAAGATTGTATATTTCCAGGAATTCATCCATCTTCTCTAGGTTTTCTAGTTTATGCATGTACAGGTGTTCATAGTAGCCTTGATAATGTGTTTCTGTGCTATTAGTTGTGATATCTCCTGTTTCATTTCTAATTTAGCTTATTTGGATCTTTCTCTCTTCTTGGTTAATCTCGCTAATGGTCTATCAATTTTATTTATCTTTTCAAAGAACCAGATTTTTGTTTAATTTACCTTTTGTATTTTTTTTTTGTTTGTTTGTTTCAATTTCATTTAGCTCTGCTCTGATCTTCGTTATTTCATTTATTCTGCTGGGTTTGGGTTTGGTTTGTTCTTGTTTCTCCAGTTCTGTGAGGTGTGGCCTTAGATTGTCTATTTGTGCTCTTTCAGGCTTTTTGATGTAGGCATTTAATGGTATGAACTTTCCTCTGAGCACCGCTTATGCTGTATCCCAAAGGTTTTGATAGGTTGTATCACTATTATCATTCAGCTCAAAGAGTTTTAAAATTTCTATCTTGGTTTCATTGTTGACCCAATGACCATTCAAGAGCAGATTCTTTAATTTCCACATATTTCCATGGTTTTGAGGGTTCCTTTTGGAGTTGATTTCTAATTTTATTCCACTGTGGTCTGAGAAAGTACTTAATATAATTTCGATTTTCTTAAATTTACTGAGACTTGTTTTGTGGCCTATCACATGGTCCATCTTGGAGAGTGTTCCATGTGCTAATGAATGGAATGTATATCTGCAGTTGATGGATAGGATGTTCTGTAAGTATCTGTTAAGTACATTTGTTCTAGGTTATAGTTGGATTCCCCCCCCCCCCTTTTTTTTTTTGAAACAGAGTCTTGCTCTGTCACCCAGGCTGGAGTGCAGTGGTGCAATCTTGGCTCACTGCAACCTCCACCTCCTGGATTCAAGCAATTCTGTCTCAGTCTCCTGAGTAGCTGGGACTATAAGCCTGTGCCACTATACCTGGCTAATTTTTGTAGTTTTAGTAGAGATAGGGTTTCACCATGTTGGTCAGCCTGGCAGTCCATTGTTTCTTTGTTGACCTTCTTTTGATGACCTGTCTAGTGCTGTCAGTGGAGTATTGAAGTCCCCCGCTATTACTGTGTTGATATCTATTTCATTCCTTAGGTCTAATAGTAATTGTTTTGTAAATTTGGGAGCTCCAGTTGTGTATATATAGGGGCATATATCTTTAGGAATGTGATATTTTACTGTTGGACTAGTCCTTTATCATTATATAATGTTCCTCTTTGTCTTTTTAAACTGCTGTTGCTTTAAAGTTTGTTTTGTCTGATATAAAACTAACTACTCCTGCTCGCTCTTGGTGTCCATTTGCATGCGATATCTGTTTACACCCTTTTACCTTAAGTTTATGTGACTCTTTAGATGTTAGGTGAGTCTCCTGAAGACAGCAGAAACTTGGTTGGTGAATTCTTATCCAGTCTGCCATTCTGTATCTTTTAAGTGGAGCATTTCGGCCATTTACGTTCAGCGTTAGTATTGAGATGTGAGGCACTATTCTGTTTATCGTGTTATTTGTTGCCTGAACACCTTGTTACTTTTTCATTGTGTTATTGTTATATAGGTCCTGTAAAATTTATGCTTTAAGGAGATTCTGTTTTGGTGTATTTGAAGATTTGTTTCAAGATTTAGAGCTCCTTTTAGCAGTTCTTATAGTGCTAGCTTGGTAGTAGCAAATTCTCTCAGCATTTGTTTATCTGGAAAAGACTGTGTCTTTCTTTCATTTATGAAATTTAGTTTTGTTGGATACAAAATCCTTGGCTGAAAATTGTTTTGTTTAAGCTGGCTAAAAATAGGACCCCAATTCCTTCCAGTCTGTAGGGTTTCAATCTGATAGATTTTCCTTTACAGGTTACCTGATGCTTTTACCTCACAACTTGATACTTTCCTTCAGCTTAACTTTAGATGACCTTATGACTATGTGCCTGGGCGATGATCTTTTTGCAATAAATTTCTCGGGTGTTCTTTGGGCTTCTTACATTTGGATGTCTAGATTTCTAGCAAGGCCAGGGAAGTTTTCCTTGATTATTCCCTCAAATAAGTTTTCTAAACTTTTAGATTTCTCTTCTTTGGGAACATCAGTTATTCTTAGGTTTGGTCATTTAACATAATCCCAAACTTCTTGCAGGCTTTGCTCATTTTTTAAACCTCTTTTTAATTTGTCTTTGACAGTCTGGGTTAATTTGAGAGCCTTGTCTTCAAGCTTTAAAGTTCTTTCTTCTGCTTTTTTGATTCCATTGCTGAGACTTTCCAGTGCATTTTGCATTTCTGTAAGTGTGTCCTTGATTTCCAGAAGTTGTGGTTGTTTTTTTATTTATGCTATCTATTTCACTGAAGACTTTTTCTTTCACATCCTGTATCATGTTTTTTATTTCTTTAAGTTGGAGTTCACCTTTCTCTGGTGCCTCCTTGATTAGCTTAATAATCGACCTTCTGAATTCTTTTTCTGGCAATTCGGAGATTTCATCTTTACCAAATCAAGATGAAATCCTTTGCTGGTGAGCTGGTGTGATTTTTGGGGGTGTTAAAGAAACTTGTTTTGTCATATTACCAAAATTGTTTTTCTGGTTCCTTCTCATTTGGGTAGACTATGTCAGAGGGAAGATCTGGGACTCAAGGGCTGCTGTTCATATTCTTTTGTCCCATGGGATGGGGCTTCCTGACAGCTGAACCGCAGTAATTGTTTCGCTTTTCTGGGTCTGGTCACCCAGCAGAGCTACTGGTCTCTGAGCTGGTACTGGGGAGTATCTGCAGAGAGTCCTGTGATGTGATCTGTCTTCAGGTCTCTCATCTGTGGATACCGGGACCTGCTCCAGTGGAGGTAGCAGGGGAGAGAAGTGAACTCTGTGAAGGTCCTTGGTTGTACTATTGTTTAGTGTGTTAGTTTTGTGTTGGTTGGCCTCCAGCCAGGAGGTGGTGAAATCAAGAGTGCATCAGCTGCAGTTGTATAGGGAGGATGCAAACTTGCCCTAGGGACACCTGGTTAAGTATTTGTGCTTCTTAGGTGGTGGGCAGGGCCATAGAGCTCCCAAGAGATTATGTCCTTTGTCTTCAGCTACGAGGGCTGGTAGAGAAAGACCACCAGGTGGGGCAGGGATAGGCGTTTCTGAGCCCAGCTTCCTTTTGGGCGGGGCTTGCTATTGCTGCTGTGGAGGATAGGGGTATGGTTCTCACGCCGATGGAGTTATGTTCCCTGGGGGATTATGGCTGCCTCTGCTGAGTCATATAGGTCACTAGGGAAGTAGGGGAAAGCCAGCAGTCACAGGCCTCACCCCACTCCCATGCAGTCGGCAGTCCTAAAGGCTGGTCTCACTCCCATGGTACCCTGACAACAGCACCGAGTCTATTTCCAGGCAGCCAATGACCAGGGCTGAGAACCTGTCCCAGACCATGAGCCTCCCAACTGAGAAAGCAAGAAGACTCACAGTTTTTCAGTGTCTCAGGGAGCCTGCAGCAGGGATCCAATTCCTTCAAAGGGTCTGTGGATTCTCTTGGTTTTCCTGGTATGTTCCTGTGGTAGTTGTTGGAGCAAAAGTTCACGATGTGGGTCTCCACACAATGCTCTTTCTGTCCAAGAGGGAGCTTCAAGCTAGTCCTGCCTCCTATCCACAATCTTAATCCTCTGATTTTTTTCTAGAACTGTAAATTTTAAGTCAACAAGATTGGAACCATCCACATCTTAGAATTATTGAGAGAGGATTTTAAAAAATTAACATATAATTTCTTCAAATATGGCATTAGAGCAACTGAGGACTCTCTCTGCTAGAATTCCTAGCATGTAATGGTGGGCATCCTGTGGCTTGCCACAATTGCGTGGTGTTGGGAGTGCAAACTCAGAGAGAAGGAGAGGGTAGGGTGGAGCCTCAGCAAGGACTTGGTAGTCTCCTTGGTGATGCTGGAGTTAGTAGTGCTCTTGGTCTCAAGCATAGTGTTCCTTTGGAATTATGATAGCTAAACTCATCAATGCAGAGCAGGTTAGCTCCTGGATATGCTATTAGAATCATCTTCTACGATATTTTGGTTTATCTTTTATCCTGCTTAGCACTGACCAAATTGTTTAAAGTGAGGTCTGAAATATTTGCACCTTCTATGCCTTTAACTCAAGCAATTTGACCTATAAACCAATGGCAATGGGGCAGGGGCTAGAAAGAAGTCAAGAAGACAGGGTTAGATTAAAAGATCAAGAAGGAGGGTGAGCGAGAACAGAGGCAGCACTTGACGTAAAAACCATTTCTGTTGAAAAAGCAGTGGGTTTAAGTTGGGAGACGTGAGTCTCTCAGACTTTCATTCATGGGTACCTATACATAAGAATCTAGTGTTTACATATTTTACTCTTTCACATAACATGAAACCTGAATACAAGACAGCTAACTGCTTCACCAGGGTCCTAACCAAAGAATGATCTTTTCTAACATGAAGGAAAACCAGACTCCTTCTTAAAGGATTTCCAAATGAAATTTTGCATAGGATTTGTTACATTTTTTGTCATAAGAGTTGACTCTAGAACACAAATGCTATTTAAAGGCAGTGTCACTCCATTAACATATTCATCTATTAAACGATGAGCCCCTTAAAGGCAGGGACCAGGCCTTGTTATTGTTCATTTTTGTGTTCTGAGCTCCTAGCACGTAGAGGTGCTTAGAAAACACTGGCTGAATTAACAAAATCATCCTTCTTTCTGCAGCTTCAGAACAACCCTTCTCTCGTTCACTGTCTTTTTAGGCTTATAGATATTAATCCAAATGACCTACTTGCACTTTGTACCCTGTGCTCTCTGAGCGTGCAATTTGCTGTCTTTGAATCCATCTACAGGGAACAGATAATCCCTTTTCGACCAGTATCTTAAAAATGTGGGGCCGCATGTGTTGCTTGTTTGGACCATATTTTCTGCTCCTCTCATTTGATTAATAAGAATCATGAGCAGCTCTAGAAAGAAGAAGGGTCCACCGCTTTCCTTCTGGGCCGAGTGGGCAGGTGAACGATAGGGCAGGAGGGCCCATTGGGAAGGACTCTGAACCCTCCACTTCTTGGGGCCATACTGGGTCTCAGCTGAAATCAAGCTGTTTGGGGCATGGAAAAGGTTAATGAACCTTCTCCTCCTCGTCTCTCCCTCTCTCACCATGAGCTGACTGTTGCTGTGGGTGCAGACTCAGCCTAGGAGAGCTAATGTACTCCTGTTTAATTGTTTGGGAGCTAAACAACAGACATGGGAACAGTGAGAGGCAAACTGTTTCCTAGGTGTATGTTCAGAGGGGCACCGCTTGAAGCACTTCAAGCCCTCCCCCAAGCCCCTACCATTGTTTTTAAGTGAAGTGAAGTAATTATATGAATAAATGGAATCCCAGAAAATCACAAGAAAAGAAACCTCCTTCTCCCCTTTCAGATTATTTTCAGAGAGCTCATTTACTGAACGCCAGGCAACCATTCCCTTTCAGCATCCTTCCTCCATTGCCAGCTCAGCTCCCGGCTGCTGCTATGCTGGGTGCTGGGTCTGAGGCTCCGCCACAGGGATGGTTCTGGCTCAGCAGTTTGCACAGCCCAGCCCCCTATCTCCCATGCCCACGGCCACTGCCACCAAGCACACCGCCTGAGTGCAGCAGTGGAGCAGTGAGCACTGTCACAGGGACCGGACGACTGTTAGCGGAGAACATCTACCGCGGATTTGTGTAGAGCTGCAGCTGTGGGAGGCACTTCGGCCTAGCAGCATCTGTCAGAGATATTTTCAGAAACCAACTTAATACAAAAGACACACACTGCAATATTAATGGTAGTCTCTGTACATCCGATGTTTGAGAGCCGTCCTTTGTGCCGTAATGTACCTTGATGGCAGCTGCTCGAGTTGTCAGATCCTGCAAAAGCCACAAAAAGAACAGCACAATACTTATTGGCCGAAGGGTTTTGAAATAGGAAATGTTTCTAGCATGAAAAAAGATGAAATTTATGCTAACAACCAAAACAATCTCAAATCTGGGTTATTAAAACCAATATTGTATTTTTAAGAAGCTGCACAAACTTAGCTAACAGACTTTAGGAAAACCAAGTAGGCCGGGTGTGGTGGTTCACGCCTATAATCCCAGCACTTTGGGAGGCCGAGGCGGGCGGATCATGAGGTCAAGAGATTGAGACCATCCTGGCCAACATGGTGAAACCCCGTCTCTAGTAAAAAATACAAAAAATTAGCTGGGTATGGTGGCGGGCGCCTGTAGTCCCAGCTACTCAGGAGGCTGAGGAGGCAGGAGAATCGCTTGAACCCGGGAGGCGGAAGTTGCCGTGAGCCGAGATCATGCCTCTCCACTCCAGTCTGGAGACAGAGAGAGACTCCGTCTCCAAACCAAAAAAAAAAAAAAAAAAAGAAAACCAAGTGATTCTAAGTGGCATTAGATAAAATGAACAACATAACTGTGGAATTAGCATGATAGTAATGAACCAGGGCTGCTCATTTCCTCTCTGTACTTTTTATTTGGTGGTTGGGGGATTAAATCTTTTTTATAAATGGGGAAAAAAAACAGAAGTCTCAAAGTGGTGTGGAAAATTCAGTTTTCAGGTCCCAGGTCATGTATACATCACTGATTATTTTCATTGGAAAGCATAATAAATCTCAAAACAAAAACTTTGGATTGTTTCACGTATTAGTTACATTTTCAGCAAGTTTTACTAATGTGGCCTTTTATTTCTCTTATTGATTTACACATATTTGTCGTGAACTACCACCCAAAGAACAGGTTTACAGCCATACTCAGCACCAGGTTTCATCCCCTCGATTGCACAGAACAAGAAACCCGTAGCAATAAGGACATGGCAGCACAGATAAGCAGCTCCAAATCCTTACACACTAGCCAAGCAGTAAGGGGCACTCTGATTTGCTTTCAAAGGTCTACTCCATTTGTTCAAATAGACACGAATTCCCTCACAACTCAGAAGACATTTCTATGAAATATTTTCTTGCCTTTGGAGTATTTTCAGCAGTAACAATGGAGGAGAGAAGAGGCTAAAAGGACAAAAATATATCTCTAATTTTCTTCTGCCCTAGGTATAAATATTTTCTCATATATGTTATTTTCTAAGATGCCAGAAATGGGATGTGCCAACTGCCCAGGCCTACTCTACTTGATAATGGCATCAAACAAACAAACAAACAAACAAAACTAAACAAAAAGATAAAAGAAAGAAAGAGAGGAGAAGAAAGACCCACTACGAAAAATATGAGCCTGCAACATTCAGACCTTAAAACTGAGCAGGAGGACAGGGTACAGTGGAGAATAACACTAAGTTATTTAGTGCTAAGAATGTCAAAGTATAATTTTCAAAAAGTTGAAACAGGGCTCTCAATACTAATATAGAATGAGCATGTGTCAAATATATTATTCAACTCATTAATTAATGAGAGAAAATCATTAAGCTGGTTCAAAGAGCATTTGAGGAGCTATTTATAGGCAATTTAATAAAGGAATGTTAAATTAGATTGCTAGGTTACAAACAAACTAGTAAATCTCTAGTAGGATAATAAATCATAGAATTTGGGTTTTTTTTTTTTTTTCTGTTAGAAAATATTGCTTCTGTAAAATAACATGGAACTTCACAGAACATGAACCCTTAGTTTGTATTTTAAATAGCAAAGGCAAGTCATGGTAGTTTTTTTAGAAAATAAGTAATCCCCAAATGAGCCTCTTACACACTGTTTGAGTATGACATTGATATAACACGCAATTATTTTTTGTCCTTGTTTACAATTTATGGATAATTTTTCTTAACAAGTGGTTTAAGGAATCCTGAGTTGATTATCTAATAATCTGTTACTTTTTTTTTGTACAGCATGATGCTAGATAATAATGAAATTTTAATCAAGTTTCTATCAAATTTTTGTCACTTCCTTGATTTTCTTTTCAACATTGGTAGTTGGCACTCATGTACTTTGCAACTTATAAGTTAGGCTCACTGATTGTTTCAGTTCCTAGCAGCATGACTTGCTGAGCAGGAAGAATGTAGTGACAGTGAGAACCTATTCTGCCTTCATATGCAAGGATGCTAGGATACTGTGATGTTAGCTGTACCAAGCCCTGCAAATACACACACACATGTACACACACACAATGGGAATGATGAATCCAGACAATGTTAGCTGTACCAAGCCCTGCAAATACACACACACATGTACACACACACAATGGGAATGATGAATCCAGACAATTTTATGAGGAAAGGAAAAGTGCAAATCTTCCTAGGCAAAGATAACCTTTATTTGAGTTTCCTGATTAGCTAAGCAATAGAACCAAAGACTTTGCGTTGTACGGGACCTTAGAGGTCAGCTATTCCCACTTCCTTGTCAAAGCAGGAGTTTCCAGAAAAGTCTTTTTCTGTCGTCTTTGTAAAATGCAAATCTGATTATGTCACTCTCTTGTTTTAATATCAGTCAATCATTCCCCATTGTCCTCAGGATAAAGTCCATATTCCCTAATATGACTTAAAAGGTCTGGCCCCTTTTATCTCTCTCTACCCTCAAATCTCTTCACTCTCTCCCGTTGCACACTTTTCCTGTTAACATATGGATCTATTTTAGTTTTCCAAATGTGTTATTTTCTGGTTAACCTCTGTGTATAGGCTGTGTCTTCTCTCTGGGCAGTTCATGGTTCCCAAGGCTGGTCTGAAGAAGAGCCTGGGAATTCCACCCAACAGTCCTTGTTTTCACCTTAGAGTAATAGTCAATGCCTTTTATCCTTGAGCTGAAACTATATATGAAAGAATAGCATAGAGTTGGTAGATCAGGAGATTTAAGGAATGACAGAAGTGCAGCACATTGCAACTTTGCCCGGAATCTGACAAAGTCGCTCATGGTATCTTTGAGAACGGTAGGAAGGGATGCAGGTTGGTTCCCAGTACTCTGAGTGAAATTCATAACTGGTTGAAAACAGAATGCAAAGGAGGCAAGAATATGAGGTCAACTGCATACTTGAGAGTGGTCTCTGTCTTTACCCTTTATGAGTCATTGTTTTCATCAGTGTTTCAGAGGTGGATATTAATGGCATGCTGATAAAATTTTAAAATGGACTCAAGTTGGGAGAAGTGAATATTTAGATGAAGATTAGCTGACAAAGTGCTCTTGACAAATTGAATAATGAGTTATATCTAACCAGGCAAAATTTAAGTGGATAATCATAATAAAACAGCACAATGATAGGTTAGTGTGTGAGTGGCAAGGAAGATTTGGATCAAATAGTTGGTGAGTCTAGTTGGGAGTAAGTTCCACTTGAGTCCCCCGGGCAACATGACTTGCAAAAAAGGTTAGGTTCCTTGGCTGAATTAATAAAAGCTATTATTTATGTCAAAGAGGGTTTTAAGTGTCTTTCTTGTTTGGCTTGCCCAACTCAATGATGGGAGCCTGTGTGTGGATTTCCGGTATTGTATCTCAGCATGCTGGCTAACTGCAGTGTCGGAGGGACACACACAGCCTGGAGAGGGACAGGAAGCTCTGTGGTGGAAGGTTGGTTGAAGACATCTGCATTCTTTAGCTTGGAAACTATTACTTAGCTTATACCATTATAACATTAATTGTTAAGGGTTATTTATTTGTAACAAAAATTTACAATGAGAAAAACCCTCCAATACACTTCAGCTGAACTGATTAATCAGTGTGGTTTATGAAATGTTTGAATTGATCACCCATTACTATCTTTGTATTAAAGTTTACCGTGATCTTTTCAAAGAATTGTTGAGAAAGAAGATAATTTGGATTTATGGTGTGTCTCTTAGAATTTGATCTCCTGCAATTCCCTGTTAGTAAATTTGCTTGGGGAGTATCTGTTCTTCTGTGCCAATATAAAAGGTATGAGTTTTATAAATAATAATAGTCCACAGGCTTGAATGTGCAAAGTTGAAACTTTCTATCTCTGTAAATGAATTTAACGCTCTCTAGTTCCTATTTCTGCTTTTAATAGAAAACTTAATGTTATCACTTTGACAACATTCACTTCTAGTTTAAATCGAAACTAAAACCTAAATTTGGGCTAAAATTCAGTGTAATCAGAATTTTCATCGCTTCTTCTGCTTCCCTGAAATTCCTGGCAGGTTGGTATGGCATAAGGAAAGAAAATCTGATTTTCCTGTCCTCCTCTGATCTCTCTGGTTGTCACAGGGTGGGGGGTCTCCTTCCATTTGGTCTTTGGTCTTCCCTCCATGGAAGGTTTATGCACTCTATATCCTCTGACCTGGAACTGTGAGTGGTAACCCCTTTTCTCAACCACTTCTGTGACATTTTTTGTATGCGCATTGGGATTGTGTACCTTCTTAGGTACTCTTGACTCTTCCACGTACCACCCTGCAGAAATCACAGCTTTGGGAACTGCACCTATATTCCTCCTTCAGCCCTTTTACTTACAGTTTGGCATCATGTTGGACTCAGGGCTTTGTTGTGAGTGGTGCAGTGTCTGAACCACATTGTGGAAAGCCAGGAAATGGGCTCTTTTTCTCTGAAATCTCCAGTTCTCACCTGTGACTTCTGGTGTGGACGCTACCAAGGTCCTATAAGAGATAGCATTGTCAGTATGCCAAGTCGCTTCTCAGGTCCTCACAGCATGCAAGCTCTTACAATTATTATTTATTCTCCAAGTGGTAGGAAAGCTGCTCTTTGCACAGCCAGTTTCCTCTGAAATGTTTCCCACTCCATGAATGTTTTGTTCTGAATTTTCCAGAATTTATCTTTTGTAATTCAAAACCAAGTCTTCAGAATCTCCAATAGTTTTGTTTTTTTCTTGTTCACAAGTGCCTGCCTCTGCTGTCATGAATCAGTTGTGGAAATGCAAAGCCCAACGTGTATTCTATTTTCCCCACCATCAGCCTCACCTACCCCACTATAGACTGCAGAGAAAAAAAATGGCTAAGAAGGAAAAATACAAATGTTTCCATTATATTGGGCAGGATAGGGGGTGGTGAGGTTAACGTTGGAATTGGAGTGGGAGTGGGAGGCAGTTAGGTGGGAGGAGTGAAAACTATTGATGGGCTTGTGGAGCTTGGAAAATCTCCTCCTGTGATTCTGATATAATTCTTGCCTCTCCCTAGAACCTCACTTTGTGAGGTTCAATGTTTACCAAGGTCTTTCACTGTATGACACATTCTTCAATAAGCCATCATGTATTGAGAAGTGGGCTGTGGGTCATTGTTCACTGCACTTCAGGGCACTCGTCCTTTCCCCTGTCCCTAATAAACACAAGAACCACACCTGTCGTATTCAGCATCCCGTCTTGCAAATTCAGTCACATGGTAGGTGCTCTGGAAATATTTATTGTATGAATGATTGAAGACGGTAAGAATGACAGCTAGGATTAGTTTTGGGAAAAAATTATATTCAAGACAATTGAGGAAGTGATGCCATTATGATTTGGAAAGAAGGATAATTCTGGATTAGGAAAAGGGGAGGGAGAATGGGAAAAATAGCTTCTATATTCCAAGAGGCTAATATTTTGAAACCCAAGATGGCACAGAAAGTATTGAGTTGTGTTTATTAGGGGCTGAGCAGTTTCTAGGGTCTGATAGCCAGAACATTGCATCTGCCTTCCCCTCTTATCCCCTCTGCAATAAGACGTGAAGTCTTGGTTAATCTATAGGTCCTTGAGCAAAAGTCTCCCGGGTTATCCAGTCCTCAGCATCAGCAGTGTTCATCTATTGATCAATTGGAGCCTCAATCAGGATCTTTGAACAGCTTTCCTTGGGCCAAGGGCCAGCTTCCCCAAGTGAGTGTTCTGCATAGAGGTCTGCACACCCCAGTCAGGTCATACCACCTAAAGTCACTCCATGGAGGTAGACACAGAAGGAGGAAACAATTCCAAACCAGGAATTTGTTTCCCCAACATGTTTCTATCATTGTTTTTCACGTTTGTTTTCTATTCTTAAAACCATTAATAACCATGAAGCTGAAATAGATGCCTGGTCAGTTTCAAGTCAGTTCCGTGACATTATTGACTTCATTCTATATCAGAGGAATAGGGAGAATTTTGGGGGAAATTATTTTAAATTCTGTCCTACACTCTCTTACCTTGTCTTTGTATTTCTTGATTTTTGAAAGCAGTGTGGTAGTGAATCATTAACTATACTATCTTCACAAGCCCATGTCAGATTTTGTAGTATTCCTTATAGGAATACATTCTATCTAATAAATTTTTCAGTCAAGAAATCATAGGATAGAAGCCACTGGTCATTGCCAGATTGGGCAAAATAGAAATTCAGTTTCATTTAAAATATTCTCTCTACTTGAGATATTTAAATGTTATTCTTTATTATGTTTTGATTACATAAGCAAAGATATTTTGCAATCTGCCATTTTTACTTATTTACAGCAAAGTCATAGAAATGAATCTTTCTCTTTTAGTTTATGGGTGTGTGGGAAAATGTGTTACTCTTTAAGATCATTGAAGCTTAAAATATAAGCTTGAAGTTTTACATATTGATGGGTTGAAATATTTTGGCAAAAAATTGTATTAAGCAACCAAAAATTTGAGAAAGTATGGCTAAAATATCTTTCCTCACTATAATAAAATAGAGATGTGAAGTTAGTAATATTAATATAACATGGAGTTTAATTCAATAGAAAGCATGCACTCAAACCTTTTCAACAACCATTTATTGAATATTGACTACCAGCAAGGCCAAAGTCAGTAGAGAATAAAATAATGAACCAAGTCCACTTTCTGTCCTCAATGAATGTATAAGATAATCAAAAGCAAGGTGGGGAGTGGCGAATACCATAAGGAATTTGGAAAAGACATGTACTGCTCTTAGCAAGAGATGAAGGAAAAAACTGGGAGGAGTCAGTAGCTTTTGAGTTATTTCTGGAAGGATGATATATGAAGGGAAATCATTCTAGTAGAAGAGCAGTATGTGAAGTATACATAATTTGAAGACTGCTTGTACTTTACTTATATTTGGGATTAAACACATTTTGAGACTTGGCCTAGGGACTTAACCAAAGACAAATCCATTCTAGCCACAAAATCCCCTTGGACATTTTCTCCCTTTGTGGCCCTAGGATATTTCTGTTTGCTGCTTCCTCTCCCTGGAGTGCTTTCTCCCTGAATACCTGCTTGGCTTTCTCCCTCACCTCCTTTAGGAAATATAAAATTTAAAATTTCAGCTGTGATTTCTGTCTCTTTTTCCTGCTTTGTATCCACTGTACTTATTGCCATCTAATATATTACATATGATGCTTATTTATTTTATTTGTCTGTTGTCCCTCACTAGAATGTATGCTTCAGGAAGGCAAGGATATGTGAATGTTTCGTATCCTCAGATCCTATAATAGTGCGTGGTGCACAGCATGCATTCAATATGTTCATGTATTTGTGGAATGGTTGAGTGAGGGCACAAAGATGAAGAAGCAAAGTGGCTCCAAACAGTTTATTTTAATTGTTTTATGTCACAGCATAGCTATAAGCTGAATATGTATGCTCTTGTCTGGTGGCAGGTAGCTTATCTGGGATGTGAATCAGCATATAATGGCTGAAAGCACACTTATTAGCTGTGTAACACTGGGCAAGTCACTTGACCTCCTTGTGTCTGTTTTTTCATTTGTAAAATAGGGTGAACAAAGTCCCTCCTGCATAGGATTATTGTAAACGTTAAATAAGTTCATATATTTACGTGTATCTGACATAGAACAATTGGTACATAAGTGTTTACCATAATTATTTGCTTTTCTGTTACAGAATTAAGTTTGGTTTTGCAACCAAACTCTGTTTTCTTCTGTAAAACAGGGAGAACAAAGTGCCTTCTGCATAGGATTATTATAAACATTAAATAAGTTAACATATTTACATGTATCTGACATAGAACAATTGGTACATAAGTGTTTACCATAATTATTTGCTTTTCTGTTACAGAATTGAGTTTGGTTTTGCCCATCTGAAATATCTGTAAAGATATAAAATATCTGTAAAGACTCTGAGGATGGAACAGAAACTTCGTAGTTTTCTTCAATCTTGCATAGCTCAAGGGGTAACTATTTCCTTCTGCATGGACTGTCACCCTCCCTCCTGTCAGACCCTGCCCCTGTGCTTGCCTTCAAGCCTTCATACCTTCAAAACATCTTGCTCTGGTCACCTTTTATAGGTGACCTTTCCCCATCTTAATTTCCCTATTCTGTGTTTTGTGGCACACTGATTCTGGGTATGGAGTATGTGCTCAGCCAGCAAATCTGTTAATCATTATCTTAATTGGCTTGGTATTTCCCAGTGTTCCTTTTTCCAAGGCATAATTTATTCTCTCTGTTTTTGAATGAAGCACATAGAATTGTATTACCTGAATTTCACCATCCTGTAAATCCAGTCATTGCCATATTCTTTTCTAGCCCTGACCAGTAAATCTATTCTTTACTTATCATGCTAACAACAGCAACAACAACAACAGAGAGAGAAGCAAAAGTCTTGCTTAAATGATTTTAATTGCTATGCTGTCCACATATGCTCATGATGAGAAACACACCTCTCTCTTCTACCAATTGCTTGGCCTCCCTACTTCCATTTTCTTAGTTTACTCCTAAGAGCCCAATGTAAACCTGACAGTTTCTTCTAGATGTTGGAACAAACTGTTTTCGTGATTTTGAGTTTCTTATCAGTGTGTAAATGGCTCTGAAACATCAGTTTAAGCTTTGTCCCTTTCCTGTTCCAGATTTTGAGGTCTAGCAGGACAGGTACACAGAGGTTCGGCTTCTGGATCAGATCCTCCTGGTATAGGGAGTTGGATACAACCATCTCTACAACTCATCTCTCCGTGGAGCCCATTGGAGATGTCAAGGCCACTGCACACTGTTTTTCTTTACTTTGGGTAGTGCAAATAAACTGTCACCAGGTAAGAAGTGGTCTCTGTTTAGAGTGGCAAAGACTCACTTTGAGCACTAAAAAAAAAATGGAGAAGAATGTTAAACAAAACAATATTATTTTTACATAAAATACGGAACTTTTTTTTTTTTTCTGTAATACATTCCTGGATTCAGCAATCGAAAGCAGAAAAGTGAAAAATGCACATTTTCCTTATAGACCTATGTTCACTGCATAGCTGACAGTAAGTTAAAAATACTTGGCTGGTGAGAAAGGTGAGAAATGGATGATTCAGCCCCTCCAAATAAAGAACCTGCAGCTGAAACTAAAGGCTGATCGGATGTAGCGTTGCAGAGTTGGTTTTAAGTTCTCTTCTACCAGGCAAAATTCAAGGTACTGAGCAGCATGGGGTGTGGTATCTAGACATAAAAGCCTTTGTAAAAGTGACAAAAATGTCAAAATGATAATTTTGAAAAAATGAGGTTCAACTCTTACTCTTAATTAGAAACACCAGAGAGAACACATAACACAGGAGTTCTTGTTACAAATCCTGCCTCTGTTTACCTAACATTTTCCTCTTGTGGGTTGCCTTGTCTCATTTCGAAGGCATTGCAGGAACTGTTTATGACCCTGGCCTGCTCACTCCCCCACAGCTGGCTTATTTTTGACTGCCAGTCAGTCAAGGTGCTAATTGTGCCTATGAATACCTCACAGCTATTCTTAACACATTGTTCCAAACAGTTCTCTCTGGCATTTAATGATGGGTTTTGACTTTTTTTTTCCCCAGCGCTAACATTCAAGACTCCACTGGGTTGAGAGCTCCTACTTTTTTTTTTTTTTCCTTAACTTATATTTTAGGTTAAGGGGTACATATGCAGGTTTGTTATGTAGGTAAACTGCTGTCACAGGAGTTTATTGTATGGTGCTGATGCTAAGGTAGTAAGCCTAGTACTTAATAGTTATTTTTTCTGCTTCTCTCCCTCATCCCATCCTCCTCCCTCAAACAGGCCCCAGTGTCTGTTCTTCCCTTCTTTGTGTGTGTGTGTTCTCATCATTTAGCATCTACTTATAAGTGAAAACATGCAGTATTTGGTTTTCTGTTCTTGTGTTAGTTTGCTAAGGATAATGGCCTCCAGCTCCATGCATGTTCCTGCAAAGGACATGATCTCGTGCTTTCTTATGGCTGGGTAGTATTCCATGTTGTATATGTACCACATTTTATTTATCCGGTCTGTCTTTGGTGGGCATTTAGGTTGATTTCATTTCTTTTATTTTTCCCAGAAACCCCGAACAACCCCATTAAAAGTGGGCAAAGAACATGAACAGACACTTTTCAAAGGAAGACAAACATGTGGCCCAGAAGCATATGAAAAAAAGCTCAATATTGCTGATCATTAGGGAAATGCAAATCGAAACCACAATAAAATACCATCTCACAGCAATCAGAAATGGCTATTACTAAAAAGTCAAAAAATAATAGATGCTGGTGAGGTTGCAGAGAAAGGGGAATGCTTATACACTGTTGGTAGGAGTGTAAATTAGTTCAACCATTGCGAAAAGCAGTGCTGTGATTCCTCAAAGAGCTGAAAACAGAACTACCATTGGACCCAGCAATCTCATTATTAGGTATAGACCCAAAGGAGTATGAATCATTCTACCATAAAGACACATGCATGTGAATGTTCATTGCAGCCGTATTCATGAGAGCTCCTACTTTTGACGTCAACTTCTGTTTCCTTTTAATGTCCACCTCTTCTATTGTTTGTTTCTTTGCCGCAACCACCTTCCCTTTTATTTTTTAAAATAAAATTTTCTTTTAGTAGTTTTAGAAAAATGCAGAAAACATGAAAAGATAGCAAGGAGTTCCCATAAATTCATCACCCAGTTTTTCCTATTGTTAGCATCTTAAATTAGTATGGTGTATTTGTCACAATAAATGAAATAATTTTAACTATACTTCATACTTTACTCAGATTCCCTTAGTTTTTACTTAATATTCTTTTTCTCTTCCAGAATTCCATTCAGGATGACACATTACATTCGGTATGTCTTCTTAGAATCCTCTGGGCTGTGACAGTATTTCAGAATTTCCTTGCTTTTGAACATACTGAGTTTTGGTAAGGTATTTTGTAGAATATTCCTCAAGTGGAATGTATCTGATGTTTTTCTCATGAGTAGACTGGGATTATGGATTTGGAGAGGAAGGCCACCACATCATATCAAGGATGCATCCTACCAACGTGATTTCTCACTGTTGATGTTTGATGGAGGTAACCTGTTGGTAACTCGACTGAGGTAGTGTTTGCCAGATTTCTCCACTGTGAAGTTACTTTTTCCCTCCCTTTCACACTGTACTCTTTGAGAATGAGTTTCTATACACATGCTGTACTTAAAGAGTGGGGAATTATGCGTTGCCTCCTGGAGGGTAAAGTGTCCACTGTATATAAATTATTTGAAATTCTTCTGCACCGGGGGTTCTTTTCTCTTTTCTTTTCTTTTCTTTTCTTTTCTTTTCTTTTCTTTTCTTTTCTTTTCTTTTCTTTTCCTTTCCTTTCCTTTCCTTTCCTTTCGTTTGCTTTCCTTTCTCTTTCTTTCATTCTTTCGTTCTTTTCTTTCTCTCTTTCTCTGTTTCCTTCCTTCCCTCCCTTCCTTCCTTCCTTCTTAAAAATCAGTATGTGTGTTATGCTTTGTATTATATATAATCAAATACCACATTATTTTTAAAGTTAAATTGGAGACCACCTTTATTTTCAAGGAGTCACTTGTCACTTCCCACATCCCATTCCTTAATTGTCTTGATTATTATAAGCTGAATAGTATGGTTTAGAGAGTTTAAACCATATCAACACAGTTCTAGACAGCTATTTTCAAAGGCTTCTTCCAGATCCTCCCTTTCTATCCTCCTTCATAATCCCAAGACATTAAAAAAAAATAACCTGTGCTTAGAACCCTGCTGATAGAAATGCTTCTGGTTTTAGGTAACTACCCAAACTTACTGGAACATTGCCCTACCTTCTACTCCGCTTTGCTGATGTAGTTTTCATCATATCTTCTTTGTGTTGTTTTGAGCACTGGCACTCAATAAATATGAAATGATGATCAATACAAGGCACTAAGTGATCTCAGTTGAGAAAATACTAAACAGAAACACAAAAACATCAAGGTATAATACAATTTTCTTTTCCGTCATCACCGGTTAGCCCAGTTTGCACTTTCTAGATACAGAAGATGGAACATCATGTTATCCAAAATATAATGAAAATTTCTTCCCAGAAGGCTTTTTAAGGGCAAATGGAAGTACATTTTAAGCCCACAAATCTGTTGCTCATTGTAGATTTTTCTTTATTATATTTTTCAAGTTCATCCCAAACCATAAATGTCTAAGTGACTTCATGTGCTTGAGGCTCTGAATTTTTACGTTCCCACCACATTCAATTAGTTGGCTCCTTTTGCCTGAGGAAGAAATGGCTTGTTATTTTTTGACTACGATGCTCCATCTGTTATAATGGCCTTCGTGTATTCGTTTCTATCAAGTTACCAGCCACATGTGCAGCTCCAATTATTAGAAATGGAGTTTAGAAAATCTATAATCACTCCCTAGACAAATATCTTTTTAACTGCTGTTCCACTGGTTGACTTGAGTCTACTACTCTTTGGGGGTGATTTCCGTTTTCTTTAGTTGCAGCCCCTGGAATGCTTTCTACAAGCATGGAATTAGGCAATGGTAAGCACTTCTTGAAGATGACTCTTCTGTTTCATTATGGCTATCTGGAGGTGGATCTTCTTGTTATTTCTGATCCATGATATTTGCAAAGCTAGACCACTCCCTTATGACTTCAAGGGTCTTCCTGGTTTATTGCTTCTCTGGCCTAGCTCTTCCGATGTTCAGGTATGGTATATGACACATCTACCTACTCTGTGGTCTTGCAATGATCATTTATTGTGCTTTTTATGGCTCATACCCTCCCAAATTTGAAACTGATGGGCTTATAATAGGTATTTTTTGGGTGGGTCCATATATATGGATGCTGTGGAACTGAAGTGTGGTATAGAGTACAAGCATGTACAGCTGTTTGGGTGGTGGCAGAGGTAGCACTAGGAAAATGGGAATGGTGGTTGCAAAGGGGCCACAGGTATGGTGTAAGATCTTGACATATGGGAGGCTGTCAGTACCTAACATAAGGGAAAAGCATTATTTTAGAGGTACATGTGCCTGCCCTCTAAATCACAGAAGCATTGAAGAAAGACTTTGGATTTACCTGAAGTCCTGAGTTCTAGTCTTGTTTTTGTCTCCAACTGGTTGTGTAGCCTACAATAAGTCACTTGAACTCTGTAGACCTCTGTTGTCTCATTTGCACCTAAGCGGGTTGGACTAAGACTCTCTAGTTCCTGTAATATTGAATAGCTTTTGAAAATTTTTCACAAAGCTGCCTTATTTGCCAAGCCAGCATAAGGTCGAATTTATATAAAGAATGAAGACAGGTTTTAACCATCTCTCTTTTACTGGAAACAAGAGCAAGCTGGAAATTAAATGAATTTCAATGCATTTCTACCATGCAGATTTATTGAGCGCATGATAATAAGAATGCAGTAGTGAATAAGACACAAATGTGCTAACTTTGTAGACACAAAACATGTCAGTTCCCCCTGCTTCTCTCCAAATTCCTACCAGATCTTGAAGGAAACAGTCTGGGACCAAATCTCTGGTTGGCTTTTTCCAAAAGCTCTATTATCTCAGGGTTGTGGCAGAGGCCCTTCAAGGGTCAAAGTAAATTCAAAAGACTTCCTAAAAGTGACTGTTTTTATCTCTACATTGTCAGGTTTTTGGACAATAAATCATTATCCAATCTATTTATTACCCAGGCTCCAAGCTGCTGGCATATGTGGCACCTTTTTACAGATAACGAAATGTGTCCTATCCAGAAAAATTGCATCAATGTGTGCCCTCTGTGCACAATTAGGGAAAGGTCCTAATTGGGGCACCAATTAGGGAAAGGCCCTCCTTCTTACAGGCTGACTCAGCCTCTCACCAGAGCACCCGGGGCCAGGAACACACACAGGAGCTCTCGGACCCTGTCCAAGCCCTCAGTCCATGTCCACACATGACCACCTGGCATCCCTAAGAGCCTCCCTCAGAACAATGCTGCTCTTTGGACGTTTACCAGGAAAGTGGGCTCTCTGAGAGTCACTCTCCTAACAGAACCAGGCTGTTAAGACAGAGTCTCTTTTGCTTCATATTTAAAATATGGCACCGTGTGCAAGCTGCCTCAGGGTTTGGATGACAGGCATCCTATTTTTGTCAGATTGTCCTGGTTTTTAATACTTTTTTCCCTTCGGTGTCCTGAGAAATCCTTCTGAGTGGCGATGTGTCCCCTTTAATAAATGAAACCACCCATACAAGATCACAGCACTTGAAATACGACTATGAGGAACGTGTAGAAGTGGAGTTGTGATGGCACTGCCAAAGCTCACTGAGCTGGATTCTCCCTCACGCACAGTCTTGTTTAATTGGCCTAATGAGTTTGGCTGATGTGACCAAGTGATCAATCAGGTTAGTGTTATGAGATATTGGAAAATAGGATTAGAGAAGAGAAAAGACTTTTGGCAAATTGACTGCAAGACAGGGAGACAAGAAGTCTTGATTTAACAGTTGAACACAGTTTGTTTTTTTCTCCTATCCCCTGAATGCTGATAAGACATAACAAAACCTACTTGGATGTGCTTCCTTGCACATGTTTCATTGGTATTCATTTTGCAGACCCCCCTCTGTTTTGATTCAAAAGTGCTTTTCTTTTTCTCAAACACAATAAGCTAGAAGTTCTGCCTCTTATGAAACATTCAAGAACCAGTGAATGCCTGCTATCTAGAAAAGTGAAATGCCCTCATTGAATTCTTGCTACCCTTGTGTATTGTCAACAGATTCTGTGAATAAAACAAAACAAAACATGAATTTTAACACTGATGTGTAACATTAGCTTCATTTCAACATTAGCCGCTTTGATCCTATGTATGTGAAGTGGGTGACTGACCAGGAGAGGATTTTTGCGAGTGGATTTTCTTTCTCCCTCTTTTCAAATGGCTATTAAGGGAGGAAGTCCTGGGGTCATCTCAGTCCAGTAACTGAAACTGCTTGAGACAGACATTCTTCCAGCTCTGGGAAGGTTAGAAATCAGGTGAACTTCTCACGCTTGGCTGGTTTTCCAGTTGACTTGCTGTGTGGGAGGTAAATATGGGTATCCTGCAGCATGTGGCATTCTACAGTTCATTTACAAAGACCTAAGAGCTTGATTTTGTTTTCTAAAACGCAACTTTGAACTTCAGTCAAACTTGTAAAATTGGTATAAATTTGCTCCTCAGCTCTGGGAGTAGGAAATGTTTATTTCTGTTCAAATAAATCTGACTCTATTCCCTCCTCTTCCCTGCAATGCTGGTAGGAAATTTAACCTAGTCTATTTTTGCCCCTGACTTTCCTTTCATTGTTCAAGGGAACAGAGGGTCTTATACCTTTCAGAAAATCTGACGAAGGGCCTCTGGTCTTGCTGCTGCAGAGGCTCCCTGAGAAGAGGGTGTATCTGGTGCCACACCCTGCACTTGGCCCTGGGGATTTTTTATCCTTCCTGGACTACAGATTTCAGGATTTAGACCTAGGCCTCCATCACCTCGTTAGTAGCCCTGCATAGGACGAGGCCTTAAGGTCCACTGGCATAAAAAGGTCATATCTTTTAGAAACTTCTGAGCTTTCCTCTTGAATAATACAACTATCTCCTTTGGGAGCCTAAGCTTCTGAAAACTCTCTCCCTTAGAGTGAGTCAAGCCTCAGACATCTAGATCACAGAGCCTTGCTTTCTCCTTGAGATGGAGCTAGGGAAAGTATCTCTCATTCTCTCACGATAAACGTACAGGCATACTTAAATTCTCAATCCGTGTTCCCAGCCACATTTGATGTTGTCTTAATTTTTTTTCTTACTCTTGAACTGTTGAATAAGCTACCAGCATTTTAAATAAGCTCAGGATTATGTTGCCGGGAAGTAGTCTTTGATATCTGTGACAATTCTGTTGTTGTTATTTGTTTTTTTTTTCTTTCTTTCTTTCTTTTTTTAATGGGGAAAAACCTGAAGTTGTCTTTCTCATTGCCTTTCTCTTCATGTTTTAAGTACAGAGTTCTTCTGAAGGGCAGACTTTGTGGTTCTCGTGGAATGTAAATAGCTCAAATGGCTCCACTTCCAAGAAACCTTCTTTAACCTTAAGGTTGAATGAAGTAAGCGCTTTCTCCTGTTCTCTAGTATATTCCCAGCAAAACTTCGAGCATACTGTAAAAATGAATTTATTGCACATACTTCCATATCCAGGGAGAGCTCTGATTCCTCCTCTCATACACCCCAAGAGGAAGGGTCAAGGAAGTATTGAACCCAGGAACTTTTTTTTAGGGCGGTGGTGGTGAAAATCTCAATATGAAGAAGGAAGGTAAAAGAATTGCTTCAGTTTTTGTGGCCTCTGGTCTATGTTTGGGCTTGTTGTTTTAGGTTCTTTCCTGATTCATTCATTTGTTTCAACAATTTTTTCTTGAAGGCTACTTTGTGTCAAATATTGTCTAGGCCCTGGGAATAGCACAGACATAATTCAGACAATGCTGTGTGTCCCTATCTTATATTTCAGTAGACTGTCTCCCTTAGGCCTAGATGGTACAATGAGATTACCCTGGACTTGCCTACTTCTTGGGAGGGATTCCCTTTTCCTAAGAAGGCCAACTGGGAAGCAGAATGGGTCTTTAAAAAAGGTGTCATCCATGTTAATGCTTCCATAGCCTACCTAGTTAAAGAGCTTATAGCTTGAAAGCTGTCTGTTCCAGCCTACCTTTGCTTTGTGCAGCAAATAGGAAGCAACTACCATGTGCATGGCAGTCAGTATTGAACTTGATTGGCATGAAGTCATCAAGACCATGTGTCACGAAGACTGTGTGCATCTCCAGCCTCATCTCTGATAACATCTCCCCTGGGCACCCAAAGTTCTCTGGATTTCCAGGAGGAGGCTAATTGATAAGTCCTCTGCTGGAGCCCCACCGTCGCCCTCTTTCTAAATCATTTTTAAAGCAAAACTAGGCAGGGCACAGTGGCTCACACCTGTAATCCCAGTACTTCATGAGACTGAGGCAGGTGGATCTCTTGAGCCCAAGAGTTCTAGAGCAGCCTGGACAACATAGTGAGACCTCGTGTCTACAAAAAAATAAAATAAAATTAGCTGGGCATGGTGGTTTGTGCCTGTGGTCCCAGCTACTCAGGAGGCTGAGGTGGGAGGATTGCTTGAGCCCAGGAGTTCAAGGCTGCAGTGAGCCATGATTGCACCCTGGTACACAAAACTACCCAACTCTACATTGTTGCAATGGTTTTCTCGATTTCTTGTGTCCCTATGTAAATTCTGGTGGGCAGAGACCATGTTGTCTTTACTCTGGTATCCTGGCAAAAGTACCTTGCATTCTAGCAAAGCTCCTTCTTCTTACACTTGTGGAAAAAATGAATCTGGAGATACATTCAGGATGAAACAGAATGATGCTGAAACTATTCTCTTCTGCAGTTCAAATGGCTATCCTTTTGTTCTTAATTATGTATCACTTTTGGTCTTAGGAAAGTATATGGATATATTGTGAATAGATGAATAAATGCTGACATGTTTCTTTTACTCAAGGTGCCCTACTAGATCTGTGAATTACCAGGCAGTAAATTGTCCTGCACTTAGTGCTCAGGGTATATGGTAAGGGAGATGAGACACATACCAATGACCATAATAAAGGATCAGAAATCCTGAGAGCCAATAAAATGCTTCAAAAATTCCAAGGAGGGGAAATGTCATTAAGATTATTCATATGTTTATTTTTGAGAGGTTTTTTGTTTGTTTGTTTGTTTTTCATCACAATAGAGGCTACTGATTTACTTATGGGAATGGGGAAAGGTGAGATTCCAGGATTTGGAGTTGTTTGCCAAGAGGCATGTGTGTCCTAATCTTCATGAATACTAAAATGTTGGTCAGATGCAGAGAATATACCATGGGGTGAGAGTCAAAGGGCAAATCCAGGGCCTTATTTTTCTCTCTCCTGCACATCTCACTGGATCTCATCTCACCTGTCATGCTCAGCTGGGAAGTTGTTAGAACTCAGAAGACTGCAAAGGGAACATAAGGTCTTAACTTGTTTTCTGTTATCTCGTCCCCCACCTTATTCTCAACCTGAAAAGAACCTATTTTTTATTTCCTAAGCTTCAGGATGCCTGCATTTTGTGTTGTTTTTGTGTGCATTTTCATTCTGATTTCAGTTGCTTAATTATAGCATTTGATCTGTGTTTTGTATAACGTCCTCCATCATTCTTAAGCTTGTCTTGATAATAGTGTTTCTCTGATTTGTACAAATTTTCATTTATACCACATGTTAGATAATTGCCTTGAGTTTCATCCTCTAGAAGTTGTCTCTGGCTAAAGTTATATCAGGTTAGAAAAATCTGGCTATATGACATTTAATAAAATATAAACACCATGGTGGTCATTGTCTACTTGTGAGATCCCAGGGTTCAGAGGTTCCGAGAGGGCTGCAGCTACCTTAGCAATAGGATAAAGGCTATTTTGAAAACAATGCCATCATATGCCAGCCTAGTAATCAATGCCAAGTTTGGGACCACTAACAGAGCATGGCTGGCCTCTTACCACTGCCTTTTAACTTAGCCAAAGGATGGCAGGTGGATTCTCTAAGCGTTGATAATTTTTTAACTAAAAAGCCATAGGAAAAGAGAAAATGTACTGCCTCACCAGAGGCCATGATAACTGTTCAGAAACAGCTCATCTGCCTATGGAGTTCACTTAAGATAGAGCTGCAGGAAGGGCTGTGACCCATGTTCATTGGAAATTATGACTCGGCACATTTTTCCTGCACAGTCTTGTGCATCAACTTCTGCTCATTTTTTTCAGGGTCAGTGTTCAAAATGACATTTGGAAGATATGCCTGACTTCTGCCTGGCTTTCAACAAATCTGGAATCTTTTGCTCGCAGGCCCATAACAAATGCTGGCAACATTTTTTGCAAACATGGGCCAAATTTTAGTTTCATTATAAAATATAAAGTCAGAGCTGGCTTTGAGTTTTGCTCTAACATTTCACACAAAACTAACTTGCAGTTCTTCCACATGGATTCAGTGTCTAGGGCAGACGGCCTGCTACTCTAAAATGCATATGGTGTGAGGATAGTGTAGGGGAGGGGATAGAGTTTGTTCCTATGTGGAAACAGGAAGGTTTTGGGATTTACTGCAAGAAAGAGTTGGATTTTAAAAATTACTCCAGCAACGGCAGCTTTATCTAAATAGTTTCAGTATTACCAAGGGAAAATGGCAGTGAACCAACATTTTATGGATTGATTAGTGCTAGGTATTGTGCGTGACATATATAATCTTACTCAATTATTACAATACTCCATGATGAGAGTATCCATTTTTCCTTTTAACTAGGGAAATAACTCATTTACCTCTGGACTCTAAAAATCACCTCTTTGTCTCTGTAATACATCAGATGTATGTGCATGTATATTTATCAACCAAAGGATACTTTTTTGGCAAGGAGTCGAAAATACCCTCCAGTTAGAGGCAGATCCAGCTTGATTATGTTTCCAGTTCTTGAGCAGGGCTGCAGCACACAGTTGTGCAGGTTGCTTACTGCATGAGATCTCCTGACCAGGGGACAAGCCAGGGCTGTAACACAACCCCCACTCTACTCACTAAGCTGCACCCTTTGGTTCCAGACTATGTCCACAGGAAGAAGGGGCACCTTTTTCTTATTTCTTCCAGTATGGTAGCAGTGACTCTGCTGATGCAAACAACAAATTAGCCCACCTAGGAAAGAAACTTTGAAGCTAGGTAGTTTCCCTTTCATCCTGGCATCCTGGGGTATTCCTCTTTTCATTTTTCCCCTTCTCTACCATGCACCCTGGGGCTGTCCATTGGAACTCCATTTATCCTGACTGCTGATTGCACTCTGGACTGGACTGGGAAGGGGGCTGAACTGGAAAGTATACATCTGCCTTCCCCTCTGCCTCTCTCTACTATCCACTAGGCTTGGAGAGTGGGCACTGATGCAGTACCCCTTGCTCCCTTCTAGGCATTGCTCTATATAAACTGCTTAGATGCATATTCAGGTTTGTCTTTTCTTATACCCTTTCTCCAAAACTGCATGAGTAGTTAGGAAAGTATACATATTTTAAATCCCCAGAATTTCAACCTTTAGAAAATAGCATAAAGGAAAATTTGACTGAAGTGTTATTCTTCAATTCTTAAGCAAGTATGTTTAGCTGCATAGATAAATGAGTTAAGAAAAAAACACAAAGAGGGAAAGATTGCTGTAAATTAATTAACAAATGCTTATTGAGCATCTTGCTTTATTCTGTTTTATTTATTTATTTAAATTTTTTTTTTTTTTTTTTTTTTTTTTTTTTTTTTTTTTTTGAGACAGAGCCTTGCTCTGTTGCTCAGGCTGGAGTGCAGTGTGATCTTGGCTCACTGCAATCTCCGCCTACTGGGTTCAAGTGATTCTCCTTCCTCAGCCTCCCAAGTAGGTGGGATTACAGGTGCCCACCACCACAACCAGCTAATTTTTATATTTTTAGTAGAGACAGGGTTTCACCATGATGGCCAGGTTGGTCTCGAACTTCTTACCTCAAGTGATCCGCCCACCTTGGCCTCCCAAAGTGCTGGGATTACAGGCCTGAGCCACGGCACCTGGCCTAGCATCTGCTTGCTTCTTAAAATGCATTACATTCAGGAACAGATATAAAAATTAAGACACAAGAATGGATTTAGTTTAAAAAGATGTGAAAACCAGCAGTGTAACATAACTCGCATATAATCTAAGTGTTGGAAATAGGGACCCCAAAACTTGAATTTGTTCCCCAACTCTGACTCTTAATGTCCCCTACCATCTTAGCAAGTTGGCTGACCACTGGCCTTCATTTTCCTTGTCTGTAAGTGAGTGTCCACTCTCCGTAATACCTTCCTCCAAGGATATTGTGTGCCTGGAATGAGATAATGGATGTGAAATACTTTAAAATGTGTGAGGCTTTTTATGCATTTAAGGTTTAATTGTCCTTACAAAGAAAGATGAAAATATCATTGAGAGTATCTTTAAAACACATACATTTTCCTTTTTAAATAACACATACCTTGACAAATGTGGAGAGAATAAAGTATACATTAAAAAGAGAAAAGAACAAAAAACTACTTCTAAGACCCTAGAGATAATTACGGTTAATATTTTGATATATAACTTTGCAGTCTTTTATAAATTTATATTAGTTTATCACAACTCAGATACTACTGTTTATATATTTTTAAAGCCAGTTTATCACTCAACTTCAAATCAATTTAATGATTTACGGTATATGTACAACTGTCTCCTGGGCTCTCAGTAAATATCAGCTTTATATATAGTCCAGAGATTTTTGCCTGATAGCATATCATAATCTGATTTTCATTAGATTTATACACAAAATCAAGACACCTCTATAGAGTCATTAATATATAAGCTCAAAATAAGTAATTTTCTTCTTATCAACTCCGTGCTTTCAAATTGTATCCTGTATCAGGAGTTGAGTAACTCAAATAATCTCCAGTAAGATATGCAAATAATAATATCCTAAGTGGAATGTTAATATAGGCAAATGTTAAAAACTCTGGCTGCTTTCCAGTACCGTTGTCTGTTATTAAGTGGTTGATTTGCTCATGATAGAATGTAAGTAAAAAGTTAAATACACAGGGGAGTTCTAAAGTTTCCAAACAGTGTAGGGGTTGTAGAATAAAATGATTACTTGGAAATTTAACTCTTTTACACATTGGGACTTTTCTTTGTATCACTGCTTTTCTTATTTCTTATTTTCTTATTCTTTTCACACTGGGAGTTTCAAATCATATATGCTTAAAAAAAATGAAAAATACCCTCAATTTCCCACGGACACTGGTAAATACACGTTGCCTCCTTTGGGCCTTTTAATATGTATCATTTGCCTCATCTTGCTTGGTTAGTCACACTAGTATGCTCATGATTATATAAATTGTCTTAGGTGACATGATACTTTCCTTCTTAATCATGATTAAATGTAAAATGGCAGAAACACTCCTTTTGGGCAAATAACTTTTCTCGTTTTAAATGAATTCTATTTAGAAACAAAACAGATGAAATGGAGGCAATATCAATTACAAGGATGATAAGGCTTTATCTGATCACATCTTCAAGGTTTTATGCCTTTTCCTTCGTGTCCTGTCCTTCCCTCCTCCACTCCCCGCTCTCGTTTCTCTGTATGTCAGGTTTTAACAAGGGGAAAAACAAAAACTTTGCAAGGATATTTTGAGGGTGAGAAAATGTTATGATAAACCTGCATTTCTTTTTTTTTTTTTTTTTTTTTTTTT
>NW_016812730.1:1010937-1051426 GCF_001698545.2 Rhinopithecus bieti
CTATAGGTCTGTTGGAGATTGCTTGAGGTCCACTCCAGACCCTGTTTGCCTGGGTATCAGCAGCAGAGGTTGCAGAAGATATAATATTGCTGAGCAGCGAGTGTACCTGTCTGATTCTTACTTTGGAAGCTTCCTCTCAGGGGTGTACTGCACCCTGTGAGGTGTGGGGTGTCAGACTGCCCCTAGTGGGGGATGTCTCCCAGTTAGGCTACTCAGGGGTCAGGGACCCACTTCAGCAGGCAGTCTGTCCATTCTCAGATCTCAACCTCCGTGTTGGGAGATCCACTGCTCTCTTCAAAGCTGTCAGACAGAGTCGTTCGCATCTGCACAGGCCTCTGCTGCTTCCCCTGTTGTTTTTTAGCTGTACCCTGTCCCCAGAGGTGGAGTCTACAGAGACAGGCAGGTTTCCTTGAGCTACTGTGAGCTCCCCCCAGTTCCAGCTTCCCAGCGGCTTTGTTTACCTACTTAAGCCTCTGCAATGGTGGGCGCCCCTCCCCCAGCCTCGCTGCTGCCTTGTGGTTAGATCGCCGCAGACTGCTGTGTTAGCAATGAGGGAGGCTCCGTGGGCGTGGGACCCTCCCGACCAGGTGTGGAATATATTCTCCTGGTGTGCCCGTTTGCTTAAAGCGCAGTATTTGGGTGGGAGTTACCCGATTTTCCAGGTGTTGTGTGTCTCAGTTCGCCTGGCTAGGAAAAGGGATTCCCTTCCCCCTTGCGCTTCCCAGGTGAGGCGATGCCTTGCCCTGCTTCAGCTCTCTCTGGTCAGGCTGTAGCAGCTGACCAGCACCGATTGTCTGGCACTCCCTAGTGAGATGACCCCAGTACCTCAGTTGAAAATGCAGAAATCACCGGTCTTCTGTGTTGCTCGCACTGGGAGTTGGAGCCTGGAGCTGTTCCTATTCGGCCATCTTTCTCCGCCCCCCAAACCTGCATTTCTTTATTAATGGTGAGTTGCATAACAAATGCCATGGGGTTGGAGTTGGTAGGTTTTACTGTGTCTGTTAAATATTAACGGTACTTGTACTTTCTGAGGTATTGTTGAATTGCCTGGATACCGCTCAGCGAATCACAAAGAAACAGGTTTCCATGGAAGCATGCTCACGGATTCATTTCATTCACAATGAAATTCACACAGCAAGACAGATCTGTAAAATAACCTATGAAAATCGAAGCAAAATATTTCTGGGTGTTTGTTCTATGCCATTTAGTGTGTATGTCAGTTTTCTATTTAAAAAATAATCTAAAAATATCTGGGCATTCAGGAGAGCTTCCAAAAAAGCTGGAGCTCTTACCTCTGCCTTGCTGTTGGTTTCTGTTCTTTTGGCTGTGTGTACCACCTGTGTGCTTGAAGTGCCCAACCCCCTTCCTTGTTTGCACTCTTGACCACAACATTTTACACCTAATTTTAAAATGAAAACCAGAATCCTCTGAATGTGTGGTGAGCATAGACTACTTTAAAATACGTTTATATACTACCAATAAATCAGAAGAAAATAATCAATGATTTTGATTTTCTCTATGAAAGGATTTAATAGCTCTCTGAATTTGATACTATTATTACCTTTACTTTACAGTTGAAAACAGAAGCTCAGAGAGGTCAAGTAACTTCTACAAGTTTGCACAGTTAATAGGTGGCAGAACCATGTTTCCAGATTAGATTTGTCTAATGGTGGATGCTGTAATCCCAAATTATTATGCTATGTTTTTATTTTCATGAAGTAGAGCATCAATATTATCTGTTACTGGAGTCAAAACATATCTATCTCTGGATCTATCTATCTATCCATGTATTTAATTTCCAGCCAGAAATACATGTATGCACACACACGCACAATATACATATGCACACACACTACATATATATACATATACACACATATATAGTTAATGGATCTATATGTACATATGTGTGAGCACACACACACTCACTAAACCATACTTACTCCTTTTGTCATTGCTCTCATAATAAGTCTTGTATTTACAGTTCTAACATGCCATTTATTTTATTTCAGTGACTGCTTACTTGGTTCTTCATGACTAAGTTCTGAGTCCAGGTGATCATGGATGGGTTTGTATTGATCTGGATATTTCTTGAGGCTAGAACTGCCTAGCACAATTGCCACTTTATATAAACTCAGTTGATTTAGAATTTACAAGCATTTGAGTGACAAGCAAAAAATTTTTAGACTCTAAGCAAAAGTAAAAGCAAAATCATATTGAGGCTAGGATGCCATTTGAATAGACAAAAACCTTTTCGCCACCGTATCTCCTGAACCAGTAAGTGAAGACGTGTCCTTGGCATACTTAGATAAATGCAATAGATATATAGAAGCTTTTTAGAAGGATCATTCTTCAACTTTCAATATGTTAATTTGAGAACATGCATATCTAATTATTAGTTATTAAAACAGGTCCTCTAAAATTAAAAATACTCCAAGTACTTGAAAGTAACAAAACTGAATTAAAAAATAATAGAGTAGACATTTGACAGTTTCTCCCTCTGTTCTCAGTTCTTGAACGTGGTTAACTAACACACTCACACTTCATCTATTGGTTGACATTCAGGAATAAAGTACTTGCAATGTTTAGATTCTTAAAGATACATTTTATTTATCAAACCTTTCTGAAAACCATTGTTAATGGATAATTATCTAGGATGCATTACTCATGTTCCTGTCTTATTAAACAGTCTATCAGATATGACCTAATCTTTTCATTCTGACTCACCACCATCACTTTATTATTTGTAAACTGTAGGGTCACAGAATGGTATCCTCAGGTGTTTGAGCTTATAAAAGGCTGTGGCTCTTTGCTTGATTTCTCTTTTGACTTTTCATCTACCATTTCCTATCATTTGACTGGCTTCCCTGGGTCTGCTTCCTGCATACAGTCCATTGTATGTTTAATTTCATGTCCTCTGTTGGCTAAAGGCATTCTGTTGGCTTCATGAATCCTTGAATATGTCAATTAGTTCTGGCCTTTATGGCTCCAGGGTGACCTTATTTATCGTCCGCTCTAAAGTGTATAAACCTGATCTAAGTACATTCCTCTTCAGTGCTAGAGTCTTTTCTTTTTTGTTATTGTTGCTGTTCAGTTCAAGAGGGAAAATGTATTTGGTTGAGTTTCTAGAGAGCTGTCTGCTGAATATGTGAGACGATTATAATTCACAGCAAAGACTATAACCTACTCTGTTATTTTGAAGGAAAAACACTTTAAAAGGCAGCTTCCTTTGGGAATATTTCTAGGAATAGTGACTTTACATATGTATGAATGTGTGTATATATGTATATGTATATATATGCATATATATTTATATGAATTCACTTATACTCTATTATTTCTGAAAAAAATATAAGGCAGCAGTAGTGACACTAGGAAAAGAAAAAGGGGTAAAATTCATAAGCCTACACAATGGGTGCCAACACTTCCCTTTTATGAACTTTGCAGGGCTTTTTGAACACAAACACCCTAAAACTCTTCATCTGGTTGTAGCAGGATGTCCCTCCTTAGGCCATGAGTAACTACTGAGGCAGGTGTGGTTTGGTTACAGTTACAATCTCGGATGAAAAGTTTAATTTTGTTCTTTAGATATCTGGTGATGTTTTTTCAAAGGCATATATAAGGGACACCACAGACCACTGATGTGTGCTTTCAACTATTAATTTATAAGAAGTGTTTTGAGATAACCAGAAATAGAGGAGTCAGAGTGGTCTAAAGGGAAATGACTCAGGCATCCTTTTGAAAAGATACCAGCTAATGAAACCGTTATCTTTCTGACTGGCCCCAGCTGAGGTTTTGCCATGAGAGGTCTTTCAGTGTTAATTTAACCAGGACAGTTGCTGTTTTAAAAGGGTTTGCTAGCCAGGCTGCCGGATCTGACAGAAAGAGTAGCTGCCTCCCCTGATGTGATTTAAAGGGCAGTGAAAGTTCAGCCAGCCCCTGATCTCCTCCCCAGTGGCCTTACTCCACTTGGAAATGTTCATGATTAGAGATACTCCATTGGGCAAAGGCCTTGTCTCCAGAAGACACTAATAAACAAGACTATATTTTATCTGAATTTATCATTAATGCCCTTTCTGAATTCATGAGCAGATGAGTGAGTTAGGCTTCCAGCTGGATCAAAGCCTGATTGAGACACGAGATGGGTACACTTATGATGAGAATGTCTGAAGCAAGATCAAGAGGTATTGTCCCTGGATGACTTGGGTGGTAAGGGGTGACTAAAATTTAAAGCCACGGGACCTGAGGAGGGGCATTTGCTGACTATAAGTAATGACAAAAGGGGAGATAAGAAGGTGAGGTTTATTTTACAGTTTTGCTCAAGGCTGGTTTTGCTTCTTGGAGTAACAGATAAGCTTATGAAGAACAAACACAGATATTTTACTATTATTGACCTTTTCCAATCAGATTATATAATAATTTATAAATAATAAATTTCTTGGCTTCCTGACTCAACACGCCACCTAAATAGCTGAATCCTTTTGACTTCTTCTTGGTGACTCATCTTTGCTCTTGACTCTGTGACTAGACTGGTTTCCAACTAAAAGTATTTAAAGAAACTCAGCATCGAGAACATCTTCTTTGTCTTGCTCCAGTCTTGTGCCCCAGTTCTAAGTTATTTTGTGTTCTTTGTTACTGAGGCCAAATACTCACTTTGCATCCAAGACATAATCACTAAATTCCAGCTCCATTCATTTATTTATTCATCAAATATTTATCGAATGCTTGCTTGGTGTCAGGTACTGTGTGAGGCACTAGAAATACAGGGGTGAATTAAATATGGTCTTTGTGTTTTAGAAGTTCCCTTTAGTGCCCGAGAACTTGCTATGACACTGTGCAGTTCTTGAGGCCCTCCATAACTGGGGTCTAGACTTGTTGGAAACCCCTATCTCCCGGACTCTCTTCCCTTTCCCGAAGAACTGGGATCTCTCCCAGAACAACACTTCATGACCAGAATCCAACTGTCATGTCATGACCGGGAGAATATAATTAGAGCAATATAGGAGTTTGGGTTTTGAATATTTTCAGGAGAAACATTAATTTAAAAACACTTGGAAAGTCTCCAGGGAGGCTTTGAAATGTTTCTATTTGTTCCAAGGGTTGTACGTTGTCTTCACAGAAGGGATTTGGGATTCAACTGACTAGAAGAAACAGCCATTTTAAGACTTCTGCATTCTTGGAATTTCAGCCATTAAGGAAAGTCCTTTGGCAGATTGCTTTGTGCTTTTACATGATGACTGCTTCCTATGAAGATAATTTTGACAAGGAAAGCTGTTGGAGATATGACCTTTGACTTATGCTGCTTAGATCCCAAGGGTAATAATTTAGAGGAATCTTTAAAAAAAAAAAATGAATGTTGGAAGTATTGCCATTTCACTAAGATAGTCAGCAGAGTTCCTCTACATTTTTTTTTTCATAATCTACGATGTTTTTAGTGGGCTTTATATAATTAAGAAAATGCAAGCAAAAGGCTCAATTCCTGCTCCTTGAAGCAATCTTTCCCCACCTGTAACCCCCATAGTGTATTTTCTCTTTGTCTTGCTTTTACGTTTCTTTTTTCTTTCTTCTTTTTTCTCTTCTTTTTCCTGCTTCCCCCACCCCATGCATCTTTCTTTCTCTTTCTTTGTTGTAGCTAATTTTCCACCAAAGATTACTACCTCCTATCCATAGAGTAGAGCTGTTGCTAGGAACTGTTGCTCAGCTAAGACTGTATTTCTCAGCCCTTGTATCTGTGTGGCTGCTTCTTACCAATACAATGAGAGCAGAAGAGGTACAGGTCACTTCTGGACCCAGGTGGCTAAGAAGTAGGAGGCCTCTTCATGCTATCTGCTCCTGCCTGTGCAGGATCCAGCACAGTATCCATAGCCATGAGAGGTGGAGCCACAAGATGAAAGGTGCCTGGGTCCCTGAAACACCACCTAGGTGACAGCCTCTCCCCCTTTAAGAACACCCATCGATGTGGGTGAGAAATAAACTTGTAAGGTGTCAAGAAACTAAGAGCGGGGCATTTATTTATTACCGTAACTAGTATTACTGACTTGATACTATCTGCTTAGTACAGATTATAGACCTAGTCACTTTAGGTGACGCAAAGATGAGTGAGACACGGTGTTTGCTCTACAACCTAGAAGTTTGGAGGAAAGAATGCAAACAATTACAATGCAAATCAGAATTTAATCACTTAGAAGTTTTATAAGACTCTAAGTTGCAAGTAACTGTCATCCAACTTGAATTGGCTTTATCAAAGGGGAAATTCACTAGCTGGATACTCGTATTATTGATAAAAAGACGGAAAAATCAAACAAAGAGTCAAGCAAGGATGTAGTTGGTTACAGCAAGAAATTGGCACCAGGGACTTACATGCTGCTAGGACTCATTCCTTACCAATCAATTATGGTCAGGGGAGTGGGGCCATGAGAGAAAGTGGGTTCCCGTGGATATTACAGGGTTCGAGGTCCGGGGCTGAAAGGAACAACACCCGGAAGTAGAGGAAACCTCTTTTATTCTTCGAAGAAGGGAAGCGTATTTAGCAGACAAAATAATTGGTTTCCTCTACAGATGGATTAATTATTTGCCAACTCACCCCGCTCCCCGTACTTTTTTTTCAGTTTTTGTTTTGTTTGGTATCTTTTGCATTGTTAACATTTCCTGTTTTTATGTCTGGCTCCTGAGCTCAAATTAGATCTTTTCTTTTCCTCCTTCTGCCTTCCCCACCCCCAACAGTGTCTTGCATATAACAGGGACTTAACAACAACAACAAAAAATTATTGACCGAGAGAATATAATTAGAGGAATATAGTGGGCTCAGGTCTCTTTAAGTTGTGTCAAACACAGACACTCTCTTATCACCATCTCCTGCTCCTCTTCGTGAAACTTCAACTCCAGACAGCCAAGGCTTCTGAAGATGCCTTTTGCAAGTAGCCACCTTTGATATACTATTTCTCTGGTGTTCTCCTTACTCTTGCTTCCCTTGGGAGCCTGGACTCTTTCTCTCAGCCAGTCCAGAGTCTATCATTCATGCCTTGACAGGTTCAGAGCAGGTCCCATTTTCACAGGGAAGCCTTCCTAGGCCACCACATTGCATACTGGCTTTGTGTCTTCTAAATTCTTACAACTTTGAACCAACTATTGGCAAGTAGACGTGTTTTGTTACATTGTCCTTGTAAAAACTATGCAGTATATTATCTCGATTTTAATTTTTTTCTCCAATTAGATTGTAAACTCTTTGAGGAACAAGAAGACTATCATAGACTCCATAGGAGCTGACACAGTAGCTTGAATGGTAGACTCCTAATAAGTCTTTGCCAATAGGTTGAATTCACTCCTGTTTTCAGTTTCAAGATGGTTATCCCATTTGTATGATAGTTAAGAATCTCCAAGCACTCCTATTAGTACAGTGGTTTCTTAAATTATATATTTTCCTTTCATTTTTAAATTAAAAGAATCTGCCAAATGGTTAAGTGGAATATTCTATTCCAGGCTTCCCTCCCCCACCCCAACCCAGATGCAGCCTTAGAGATAATGAAGCCTATTACACAGAAAGAAACTGGAATCAGGCTGCTTATTGACTGCAGAGAAGCAGCTTCTCTTGAATGGTTAATGGCAATGGTTAATTAGATTGCTTTTCCTACACTGCCCTGTGTGGTGGTAGATGGCATACGTGGTAATCTGCGTGTGGTAAGTATGAAAAGCACAGAATGTGTGAAAGCAGGTGAGAAAAGGCTGGGCTGGGGAAGATAAAGAGCTACCAGTTTCTGCAAAGATCGGAAAATACCTAGACCCAGAATAGGGAGGCATTAACTATTTGAAAACAAATTTACCTCTCTGTTTCCTTCCCCTCAGCTGAACCTTACGTCATTTCCTTGTAGGATTCTATCCCACATTTTGTGCCTTCTGGAGTCTCCTGCTGCTCTTACGGGCTTCTTTTGAATCTTGGTTGTTTCCTATTTGCAAATGACACACAGAGTAGAAACTGTTTCTTATTTTGTGGCTCACAAAATGATGAAAAGACTCTGTCTGCAGTTGGAATAAACAACTTTTTGTATTAGAGACAAATCTCCTCTCAATTTCTTCTTCTCCAAAACAGTTTTCATTAATTGCTAAAAAAATGTATCATGGAGTTTGATATTTGAGGAATTTATAGGATAATAAAAGCTTCAAAAGAAATAGCTTTGGGGTATGTCTTATTCAGATCCCCTATTTTGTAAATTGAAATAAAACAAAACAAAACAAAACAAAAAACAAATAACAAACCCTAAAGTCTATATAGCAAAAGTGAAAAAATTTCAGAAAGCAGAGTTCAGCACTAATGCCCATAATTTTACAAGTAAAGTATACATCTTCAATTTTGAAATTCAATTTAAAATTGTGCTACAAATCTGATAGATAAAATAGTCACCCAGATATACATGTGGTTATGGTTTACACATAATTAACTATATTTTAGTTTATTTGGCTTGTTAACCAAAATGCAAGTGAACAATCGTAGTCTCCACTGTGCAAGGGGCCATTATTTCAGTAGACTCCATATGAGAGGGGCCTGCTCAAATATTAATAAATCAACAGGTTCAGGTCAAGGAGGAATGGCCAAACCAGTTTCTCGCTAGATTATACTTTCATTGAAAACCTGCTCATTAACTTATTTATAAAAATGGTATCTCTATATTTCATATTCTGATATATTAATGTGATTTAATGTTAGGAAAAATGCTCTATATTTTATTCTTCTCAAAGTCCCTAGGAGAAGACTAGAAGATTGTTAATTGCTTATATTGTAATGCTGATAGTTGCCACATTTATTTTTTCTTTTCTAGCAACAAATTTCACATCTATCAAATTCTTATCATGAACCAAGTTCTTTGCTTATATTCCCATAGGCATATCAGTGAATGAGGTGCTGGTTATTATTTCCATGTCACTGATGCTAAAACTGGGCCTAGACAGGTTACCCACCTTATAAGCTGGGAAGCTAAAATTTGAATCCAGAGTGTAACTCTAAAGACTACTTACTGTTATGCTAGACTGATTCTCTAGGCAGAGCTCTGTTGCGGTCAGGGGAATAGCATCACGTTCCATTCTAGTTTCAAGCCTAGGAACACACTGAATAAATCAAACGTTCTCAAGAGGACACTGTGTCTTTCAGGATGACCTGGGGGAAAGGAGAATGTAGTCAGGTAAATCGATGATTGTCCCTTTGGAGGGACAGAACAGGGATAGAGTTGGAGAGCTGGCTTTATTTGGCAATTCTACCCATGACCACAAATGGAGGCTCAAAGTTCAGTTATAGTTTCTCCTATTCAGATCAAATGAGGACAAGAGGGTAACCCTTATAAATGGTAACCATGGGTGTCCATTAAAATAGCTTCCTATTTGCTGTCTTTTACTTCTCTGCCAAGTGAACGAATATGGTGAGTGCCTGACTTTTTCAGGCTAGTCAAATATTCTGTCCTGTTTTTCCCTTATACCACCTAAAGGCCAATGTTTTGGCATTCAAACTGTTCCCTTAAAGATAGTCCAAGGGGAGTCCCAGAAGCCACACAAAAATTCTTTGTGACATACTAGGTTTGATTTTTGGTTTATATGCTTAGGATAGAGAAATAGCCTTCACATATTATTCTTAAGAATGACATCTTCAGTCTTAGTTATGAGAACACATTTCATTGCAGCTTCAGATCCAGAAATCTCTGGCCACTCAGTTCTCCTGCAGTCATGGTACATGGCAAGCAAGTTGCAGATAATTGACATGTCTCCCTAGGGAATATGCGCTTTATCTATTGGTAATATGAACTCAAAATAAAATAAAGAACAAAGTTTCAATGGCACCATTTCCCCTCCCCCCATGTTGTTAATAATAAATGAGACCCAGAATAATAATAAATGAGGCTAAGAGAATTTGGTTCAAAACAGAGTTTCTGGAACCTCCTATAGTCACTAAGTGGACCAGGTTCTTTTTCAGTGCCAGTGTCTTCTTTTATACTCTCTTAATTAGGTTATTTCAGGGTAATGAGGATACCTGTGCCCTTCAGCGGAGTCATCCAATAATGCTGCTTCCACCAGGCCCAAGGAAACACAGGGGCAGGTAGGGTGGGATTTGAAGGCAGCCCCAGCAGGCCAAGGACCACCAGGGCCCAATGGTGGGAGCGTGAGTGCAGTAGTGTTGTTCTCCTTTGTTCTTTCCTTTCAGGACCAAGTAGAGGCTGATGACAAATCAGGTGGGATACAATCCTGACATTCAGAGAATATTTACTGTGATCCAAGTGCTTTTCCTTAGCCCTTTGAGAATTTGCTCATTTAGTCCTCCAAAGCTACCTGGTGAGGGAAGGACTATTACTACCTATCCCAACTTATAGACAGAGAAATTGAAGCACAGAGAGATTCAATGACTCTCCCCAGGTTATAGAACTGGGAAGTGCCAGAATTGAGGTTTGAACCCTGTTGGTCTAAGAGAGAGAGAGTATAGAGCTTCCTCCTGTGTTCCTCGGATCCTAAGGAACTATGCCATATCCTACTCACTGGATTGTGCACCCCACCCCATGTCATTTTAAAGGGCAATGTGACTTGCACCAGGAAGCAAAAGACTGGGAGCACTGCTTTCCATCACTCCGTGGCATGATTTCTAGTGGCGCCCTTCTCTCCCCCAGACACTCCCATGATACAGGAGGTCCCTTTCCCCTGGCTGCTCCTGGGCCAGGCCACAGCTCAGGCTGAAACCAGGCTGTCTCTGAAAATAGAGGACGTGGGCAGAGAGGTGGCTGGATTCCTTCCGTGCCAAGCAGGCACAGTGCCGCCCCCTCCTTGAACTCTGCCTATTTTCCTTTCTCCTTGACCCAGTGGGAAAGGAAGTTGAGTCTTCAGGAAATTCTTCATTGCTGTTGAAGACGGAGTCTTATTCTAGAGAGATGAGAGTGTGAGCATGTACTCTGGGGTATGTTTTTAACAAACTCTGAAAGGTCAGCCTGCCCTTCTTGAATAAAAAGCTTGATTTTCACCATATGCATGGCCCTGCTGTCTCTCTCTCCCTCTCTCTCTTTGTGTGTGTGTGTGTGTGTGTGTGTGTGTGTGTGTGTGTGTGTATGTGTGTATGAAGAGTTGCTGAAATAAGAAGAAAAAAAAAATCAGGCACCTCACTGAGAATATCTTAATAATATTTGAAGTTGGGCCTGTTTGTTGTCTGAGTATAAAGCATACATGATATAGAATGCTCAAAACCAAAACGACTGTCCTATTCTGTATTTGAGGTCATTTTTTCTCCTTCAGGGGGTCAGGTTTTACCTGTCAGGAGGGATTGAAGAAAGCACCGGGTGTAAGTTCCTCCAAGAGCATTCTCAGGGCAGCATCTTGTCACTGTCCTCAGGTGTAGCCTCCCTTTTGTGAGGTTCAATCCCTCGGCTGGAGGATGAACCACAGTGCTACTGCAGTCCTAGCTGATGTCACAGTTGGTGAAAAGGTACATTTTCTTACCCTGGGGGAAAGAGTAATGTGGCTCCTTCAGTTCTATGAACTCTAATGCTCCATATAGTCAGTCATCTGCCCTCCATCAGAGTAGAGCCAAATGCAAGCCTCAGATCCAGGCAAAGCTGAAGTCAATCATTCCTCAGAGCATCCCTCCACCACAGCACTTGTGACCTGGTGCACAGATATATATTCATACGTATATTCGTATAAGTGTGTGTGTGCACATACACACATATATACATGTAATATATATCTGGAAGAATGAGGCCCCATGTTTATGCAAATAGTAGTAAGATGAATGACACGTATTTTCCTTAATAAATGGATTGTGAAAAGGAAAACTACTTCATAGGAATAATAAAAGAACTGAGAACGGTGTTTTCAATTTCCTGGGTGGAAAGTCATTTTCCCAGATTAAATTGTCTGCTACTTCCTTACTGGCTGGTCTCTCTCAGGCTAGAATTCTTGGAGCGTCCTTGAATTCATGTCTGTGCTTTGAATGCTTTATTAATATGTATGTGTGACACTTCATTTTATTGCTAGAATTTGGTAAATATTAACAGATTAATGCTTCCCTCCCTCTTTTCCTTTCTGTGGCCCTCATCTCTCATAACTCCTCTCTGTTCTCCCCACCTTGGCCTCAGAGACAAGAACACTTACTGCTTTGTTTTACGGCCATCCTGAAAATAGACATTGGCTCCAGCATAGTGTAGTATACAGAATTTTAATGAGTACAGAGCAAGCAGTTCAGTCCTTCACTCCGATATGAGAGGGGTGACGTCAACCTATCCAGGAAATATTGAATTGATTTTAAAACTGCTGTAAGGGTGAATAAATCGGTGGTGCTGTGCATTAGCATGAGACTGCCTGCACCCACGCATATCTCCCTGTTTGTTTGTCTTAATGCTAGGATTGTTAGAAACCACTTGAATAGGTGCGCTTCAAAATACAAATCGAGGGATCAGAGAATGTTGATTGGTTTTTAAGCCTCAATTTTGTAACTTGGTGTTATCCTAGATTTAAAATGGTAAGATGTATTTAGCTCCCTATTTGAGTATTTTCTTTCCAATTCTAGTATTTTGTTCATTTATGAAAACTGGGAATCGTGCTTTTCCATCATCTCTTTTGCTCCTTTCTCTTCCCATCTCCCTTTGACAAGTTTTCTGAAGCACGTTTTGGTGCTTCGGCACAAAGGGCACTATGTAATGTTTTATTTGTCTCCCATTCTGCTATATGAAGTGAAAAACCCTAGCACCCAGGGTGTGAAAAGCTGGCAGTGTGAGCTCTTTGCAACAAGAGACACTATTCAGGGAGACACAGTCTAATATCAAAGCCAGATAAACTCTCTTGACACCAAAAACCAAACCAACAATAAAAACTCCAGCCAAATGCCACCAAATGAACAACTCCTTCTCTCAATTCTCTAGAATATGGTTAGGTTTTTAGACTGATACTCTTATAACTATTTGCATTTCTTTTTGCAACCTTCTTTACACCTTGCTGGTTTCGCTAGTGATTTAATAGTTAATTAGTTAGCAAAGATTTCTAACATTCTTTGAAGAATAAACATACTACTTGTTGCAAGGCTGCATTATATAACATTAAGAAGGTCATTTAATTCTCCAAGCTTCTTACAAAAAAAAAAACTTAAAAATTCACCAGCAATGACTTCAGAAATTTTATTAACCTTTTTAGTAATTAACCTTAGTAACTCAAAGTTTTGATGGTTTGCTTTTTAGCTGATTCCATAGATAATTTTCTACTGGAGATAATTCTCCGTCAATATTCTCTATCAATGACCATTACTATAAACATTTCTGAGACCATTCTCCTCCCATTCAAGCTAAACTCACAATTTAATCCTTTGTTAAGCTCTATGATATATACAAAAAATACAGGCCCTCTAATTTGTCCTCAAAGAGCTTATAGTACACATAAAACAATCATTCATAATATAAGACAGAATCTGACACATCAAGTGAGTAGTGTTGAATAATCAGTGTCCTGGGAGTGAAGAGAACCATCTCATTGTGGGCTGTCACAGCTCCCAAAAGGGGTCCAGTGTGGGACGGGGATGGGGGAGTGGTTGAACTTCAGGTTGGTCTTCAAAGGATTTATCGTCTTTGTGGAGGCGGAGTTCATTCTAGGTTGAAGGAAAGCTGCCAAATACAGAGGTAGGTATGCCTGAACCACGCTTAAAAGCTAGTGCATAGACAGGCCTTATGTTAACGCGAGGTTCATTCAAGGTTAGGGTAAGTTTAGAAAAACACCAGGGTAAAGAACACCTCAAAATATCAGGCTGAGGAAAACTGTATTTTAAAAGCTAAATACAAGTTGTATTTAGCTTATAAAGAAATAGAATGTTTTATAATGCCCAAAGAAGAAATCATTAGATCCTTTATTTCACCACTTTGAAAATGGCAGAAGAGTAATCTTTGTTGGGTAAAAGGATCAACCGATCTACAGTGCAGAAATTATGTCACTATGGAACAAAGGGAAACAGGACTCAAACGGTGTCTGGTGTGGGAGCAGCATCTGCCTACTCCTTCCTCTCTTCCAATAATTACAAAAGAAGGGGGAAAAACCCAACTCACATCTGTCAAAATGCTTTCCATGTAGTGGTGTTCAATACATACTGAATGGATATATGAATAAATAACCATTCGGTTGATGAACCCAATAAAATGAACAAGAGCCATCATGTAAAGCCTAGAAGGAAATTGCCTTCATATAACCCACTTTCTACTTCATTAAAGATTCATTCATTTTTATCTACCTATGACATGAAGCTGGACAAAGAAATGGATCCTTTTACTCTACATTTGAAAGACAAATGAAGAGCACAGAGAGCAAACAAACTAAAAGAAAACAAAACAAGGTGAAGCAAAAGCCTGACACATTCCACATGTTAACAAGCTAAAATAATGTATTGCCGATTGGTTGTCCCTTAGGGAAAAAGTAGCTAGACAACATCTTAAAGAAGTACATTTCAGTGTTTTCCAGGTGGCTTTTACTCTGTCAGAACCCATTCTGCTGAATGGGGGATACATATTTACAGGCTGCTAATACTCAGCTGATAAGAAACCATACCTGAATTATTTCTAAGTGTCCTGGGAGCCCACAGGTAGCTAAAAGCATCTCTGCTTAGATGTCACTCTCAACCAATTGCAGCTGTTACCTGAGTGGCACTTACTCACAATCCGGGAATACGACTTGAACCTGAATCAAGCTTCTATTTCCTTGCACCTGAAATTCAGCAAAACAACAAAGAGTTAAATAAAATATAGTCAGTGTTAGCAATGTAATGGCTGCCTTTTAAAGAGATGAAGTAATACAATAATGACGTTTGGACCAGTTACTCAGGAACCAACACTGATTTCTAATCTTGACTAATTTTCTTTTGGCCATTCCTGCAAATGCGGGTCTCCCTTCAATGAGGATTGTATTATTGTCATGACTACTAGATGATGGTTTATATATTGTTGCCATTTGTAAGCTCTTTAGGAAGCTCAGGGGACACAGACTAAACTTATTTTTTAAAATACAAAATGTTACTCATTTTTGTTATGCAGGTTCCTTTTGAAGAATGAAATCCTTGGGCTGCCATTAGGAACTGCATGCAGTTAAGCCGTGTAACCTCTCGATTTTTAGTTTCTCCATCTATTTTATAAAACAAAACATTGAACTAAATTATCTCTAAGGCCTATTCTATTATTATTTATATTATTTTCTAATCCTATGCTTGCAATATGGTTTCCATCCAAATTGGCAGTGAGCTCTAAAAGTTCAAACCTGAGGTATGGTAGCACGGTTGCCTTGGTTCAGCAACATGTATACTCAGTGGGCTTAAACACGACAAAGCCTATTTACAGGAGTACAATATGACCCTGTTTTTTTTCAGCCATTTGTCCTATAACAGAGGTCCCATAAGATTATAATGAAGCTGAAGAATCCCTGTTGTCTAGTGACACTGCAGCTATCAGAATGTCCTAGTACAATTCATTAGTCACAAGTTTGTGGAGAGGCTGGTGTAAACAAACCTACTGTGCTGCTAATTGTATAAATGTCTAGCACATAGTTATATACAGCACATTATACTGGATAATGATAATAAACCACTATAGTACTAGTTTATATATTTACAACCCTATATATTTTATTGTTATTTTAGAGTATACTCTTTCTACTTATTAGAGAACAAAAAGTTAACTGTAAAATAGCCTCAGGCAGATCCTTCAGGAGGCATTCCAGAAGAAGGCATTGTTATCACATGAGATGACAGCTCCGTGCATGTTATTGCCTCTGACCTCCCTGCGATATACGGACGTGGAGTTGGAAGACAGTGATATTAATGATCCTGACTCTGCGTAGACCTAGGCTAATGTGTTTGTGTCTTCATTTTTAACAACAACAACAACAACAAGAAGTTGTAAAAGTAAAATAAAGATTTTAAAATAGAAAAATAGGATAAGGACACAAAAGGAAAATATTCTTGTATAGTTGTACAGTGTACTTGGGTTTTAAGCTAAGTGTTACTACAAAAGAGTAAAAAGGCTTTTTTTTTTTAAATTACAGTAAGCTCAGATTAATTTAGAATTAAAGGAAGAAAATGTTTTAATAAATTTAGTGTGTCCTAAGTATATAGTATTTATAAAGTCTGCAGAAGTGTAGGGTAATGTCCTAGGCCTTTACAGTCACTCACCACTCACTCACCCAGAACAACTCCCACTCTTACAAGCTTCATTCATGATAAGTGCCCTGCAGGTACAAGTGTACCACTTTTGTCTTTTATGCCATATTTTACTGTACCTTCTCTATGTTTAGATAGGAAAAATGTTTTTCATTGTGTTATAGTTGCCTATGGTATTCAATATATTACCATGCTGTGCAGGTTTGTATCCTCGGAGCAATAGGCTATCTCATATAGCCTCAGTGTTTAGTAAACTATACTACCTAGGTTTAAGTACATTCTATGACATTGGTACAATGACAAAATTGCCTAACGACCCATTTCTCAAAATGTATCCCCATTGTTAAGCAACGTATGACCACAGTAACATTACCATGTGATAATTATCTATTTCAAATGTATAATACTCCAACAGCTGCATTACTTTGGTTCCTTTATTTATTAGTTCATTTCAGAAGCACATACTGAGTGCAGAATAACCTTTCAGACACTGTAGTTCATTTTTATCCAATTAAATAATACTCTAGTTTAGGGTTCAATGTACTACCATCCTGTTTCCTATTTTTGTAAATAAAGTTTTGTTGAAACACAGCCACACCCATTTGTGTACATATTGTCTATGGCTGCTTTTGCACTGTAACAGCAAACCTGAGATTAAAGCTTCATTCAGTTATTGTCAGAGAGATTGTGTGGCTCGCCATTACAAAATATTTACCTTGTGGCCCTTTACAAAATAAGTTTGCCACCCCCTGTTCCATCTCAGTAATTTACAGACACCTCACCTAGATGCCTAGTTATCGCTTGAGAATCTGGTTAAAGACACATATCCTGTACCCTAGAGATTCCGATTCAGTAGGTTGGTTGGAGTGGAACACAGGAATCTATATTTTTAAAACCTCTTTCAGGTGATTGAGTTGTAGTGTTCCATTTGAGGAATGCTGCTCCAGGTGATGCAGCTTATGGGTTTTCAAGAAGTACCCATGGGATGGGATTAATGACAGCTTTCTTGGTGATGATAATTATCTCCAAGTCTTATGGATTTGGATTGTTAGCAAGAAAATACAGACCGTATTTTAGGCAATAGAGAAGCTATGGAGGTGAGAAGGAACAAAAATGAGTGAAGTATGTAGTGAGGAAGCAGGACTAACCAAAGATGATAGGGTGACATAGTGAAGTGATGAAAGAAAATATTTCATTTGTATGGAATTGGGGATCAAAGCAATAGATGCCCTTGAAGGCTTGTTGAAAAACACTTTAAAACACAAAGTAATCATTTAAGATCTGTGAGGTGCAGTAGAGCTGATCTGGCCAAGCACTGTACCCCAATCTTTGATGAAAAATAGAGGTTATTATAATATTGTGAGTTAAGGTTAGGGTACAGAATTAAATCAGTGGCTATTTCAGAGTTTCAACCTGCAACTTTAACCTCTAGGGCAGCGTTCTTAAACTTGAACAGGCATCAGCATCACCAGGAATGCTTGTTAGAACTTAGAAAGCTGGATCTCTTCCCAGAGTTTCTGGCATAGTAGGTCTGGGACAGGGTCTGAAATTTTCATTTTCATTCGGTCCTTCGTTGACCGAAATGTTTTAATGCAGTGTGTGACTGTCTGTAGATGATCTTGAATAAAATCGTGCTGACATATGGAAACTCTTGGTGGTCTGGGGAGAGGGATAATGGGAAGCATGGAGTAAACAATGGAATTCTAATTTGGCCTGCTCATTTTCTTGGTTTTGCATCTACAAATTATATTCTACCTAATTGACTTACCAACAAGGGTTTGTTGAGGAGTAATTTGTTTAATGTTTTAAAAATGTTACGTAGATGCCAAGTGTTATTACAGATATAGCTTTCTAATGAAGAACCAAAAATAAGCCACACTAAAACTATGTTTTTTGATTCCTGAGCAAAAGCTTTAAATGTCTCCTGGAAAGTGGCACTTTGCCCCCAACTCAAATGTCACTCTCTTCTCCTATTTTACTCAGGAAAACCTCAAATACATCGTGTGGGTGATACTGAAGGATGTCAGGATCAAAGCGTATTTAAAGTTGCTAAGAGGAAGCAGATGTTCTTAGCTGGGCAAAAGATTCTCAGAGTTTCCAATGAAATATAAACTTTTGAAGGCCCCATGGGATCATGCCTTAAAATGTCATGCTTTTGTTTATGCTTCCCATATGCAAAACAGTGGTGAAATGTGTGGTTCTGTGAGAGACAGTGGAAAGTAAATGAGCTAGAAACAATAAGGAACTCTGTACTATAGAAAAAAAATGTAACGGATATTATCCTTAAAAAAACCCCCAAAAACCAAAAAAACTAGGACAGATGAGAATAGTCATTTCCCTCAATTCTCTGTGTGTGTATATATATATATCTTTAAAGATCTATCTCTGAATTACCCTCGTTGGCTGGATTACCAATTAGTTTTCTTCAAGACTTTCTGCTCTCATGTATTTTCAAGTAGAAGTTTTTTCTTAATTCCCCCCAAAATTGTAACTTTTTCACTACAGCTGCTAACCAAGAAATAGTTGCAAAGAAAGAATAGTTGGTGGCTTTTAAGCTTGTGCTGAAATCCATATGAAACCAATGCTTTGAAGAATGATACCAATGCAGATAATTATATTTTCAGCCAGAAAAAAGGTTAAAAGGCTTGCATTCCTCCCTGATCACAGTGGCATCAAGTAGTTGACCCTATAGAGAAATGCTAAACAAATGTAATGTTTTGTACATCTTATTTTCTTAAACTTGAGGGCAATGTAAGTCCAGGGAGATGAGATACCATGTGAGATTCAAGACTGGCCTAAACGTGAGAAGGCAAGCTAGGAAATGACTTGAACATTTTGGTTCTTGAATTTTGTAGAATGATGTATCGATTGAGGTCAAAAGTTAGAGTGAAAAACTTGTTTTTTATGTTTACTCTTTCTAGATGAATGAATGACAAATTAACTGGTCCAACTTGAAGTATAATTATAATAATGATTATGGTGATTTAAATACACAAGGATTTGATTTGCCATATACTTTGTGGAAATTTGTAAATTTAGGAATAGATTCTGTTGTCCTCATTGGGAACCAAGGCAAATATGAATAGGTTTAGAGAAAGGGAGGACTGATCTTCTTTGAAAACCAGAGGACATTTATTTATCTTTGACTTTGTAGGAAGGCCGGCTGGCTCACATTTTGTGGGGTGGAGGGAGGAAAGTTTTATTTAGGATATGCCAAGCAACTACTATTCATCAGTAATAACAGGTATCTTAGACTAGAAGCAGCTCATCCTAAGAACCAAGTTTTAACCACATTTCTGTATACAGTCCTGACAGAGAGATGGTAAAGATCTTTTGCATGGATGAGTGCCTGCCTATTACATATGAGGTCACAGGGCAGAATTAATGGCTTTTCTTTGAAATAGTGGCTGGTTACTGACTTGTCTTTTCACTTCATCCCAAGAAATTGGATGAATTATTCCACCTTGTCAAGAAGAGTGTTGTAGAGTCATAGAATGTTAGAGTTGGAAGGCACTCTCACTACTTCATTTTTTGAAAAAAATTTAGATTGGTGTAATGCTGAGGTTTGGGCTTCTGTTGATCCCATCTCTCCTATTGAACATAGTTTTCAATAGGAGATTTGTCAGTCCTTTCACCTCCCCCCTCTACCCCCTTTTGGATTTCACAGTGTCTATTGTTCCCATCTTTATGTCCATGTGTACACAATATTTAGCTCCCACTTATAAGTGAGAACATATGGTATTTGATTTTCTGTTTCTGTGTTAATTCACTTAGGATACTTGCCTCCAGCTGCATCCAGGTTACTGCAAAGGTCATGATTTCATTCTTTTTCATGGTTGTATAGTATTCCTATTCTGTGGCAGGTATAAACCAGATTTTCTTTATCCAGCACACCATTGATGAGGACCTAGTTTGGTTCCATGTCTTCACTATTGTGAATAGTGCTGTGATAAACATACAAGAGCAGGTGTATTTTTGGTAGAAGGATTTATTTTCTCTGGGTTATGTACCCAGTAATGGGACTGTTGGGTCAAATGGCAGTTCTAGTTTTAGTTCTTTGAGAAATATCCAAACTGCTTTCCACAGGGTCTGAACTAGCTTGTATTCCCACCAATAGTGTACAAGCATTTTTTTTTTTTTTTCTTCTTCTTCACATGCTTGCCAACATCTGGTATTTTCTGACTTTTTAAGAACAGTCATTCTGACTGGTGTGAGATGGGTATCTCATTGAGGTTTTGATTTGCATTTCTCTGATGATTGGTGATGTTGAATGTTTTCTTATATGTTCATTGACTGCCTTTACATCGTCTTTTGAGAAATGCCTGTTTATGTCCTTTGCTCACTTTTCAATGGGGTGATTTGTTTTTTTCTTGCTGATTTGTTTCAGTTGCTTATAGATTCTGGATATTGGTCCTTTGTCAGATGCATAGTTCACAAATAGTTTCTCCTATTCTGTAGGTTTTCTGTATGCTTTGTTGATAGCTTATTTTGCTATGTAGAAGCTGTTTAGTTTAATTAGGTCCCAATTGTAAATTTTTGTTTTTGTTGCAGTTGCTTTTGAGGACTTAGTCTTTGCCTTGGCTAATGTCCAGAGACTATTTCCTATGTTTTCTTCTAGGATTTTATAGTTTGAGGTCTTAAATTTAAGTCTTTGTTTCATATTGAGTCAATTTTTGTATATGGTGAGAGGTAGGGGTCCAGTTTCAATCTTTCATACATATGGTTAGCCAGTTTTCCCTGCACCATTTATTGAATGGGGGATCATTTTTCCATTGCTTGCTTTTGTCAACTTTGTTTAATATCAGTTGATTGTAGGCTTGCAGTTTTATTTCTGACTTCTCTATTCTGTTTCACTGTTGTATGCATCTATTTTTGTACCAATGCAAATATAATTTGTCTCATAATTTTATAGTGGATCTTAAGGTAAAATCTTGTTTGTTAAACAGGCATATGAAAAGGTGCTCAACATCATTGATCATCAGAGAAATGCAAATCAAAACTACAATGAGATACCATCTCACTCCAGTTAAAATGGCTTATATCTAAATGTCAGGCAATAACAAATGCTGATGAGGATGTGGAGAAAAGAGAACCCTTGTACACTGTTGGTGAGAATGTAAATTAGTACAACCACTATGGAGAACAGTTTGGAGGTTCCTCAGAGTAAGAATTGAGCTGCCCTATGATCCAGCAATTCTATCTCTGGGTATATACCCAAAAGAAAAGAAATCAGTATATCAAAGAGATATCTGCACTCCTATGTTTGTTGCTGCACTATTTACAATAGCTAAGACTTGGAAGCAACCTAAGTGTTCATCGACAGATGAATGGATAAAGAAAATGTGGTACACATACACAATGGAGTGTTATTCAGCCATAAAAAAGAATAAGATCCAGTCATTTGCAACCACATGGATGAAACTGGAGGTCACTATGCTAAGTGAAATAAGCCAGGCACGGAAAGACAAACATTGTATGTTCTCACTTATTTGAGGTATCTAAAAATGCAAACAATTGAACTCATGGACATGGAGACTAGAAGGATGGTTACCAGAGGCTGGGAAGGGTAGTTGGGGACTGTGGGAGAGGTGGGGATGGTTAATGGGTACAAAATAATAGAAAGAATGAATAAGACTGCTGCTGTGCTATTTGATAGCACAATAGGGTGACTGTAGTCAATAATAATTGTATATTTTAAAATGACTTAAAGATTGGATTGTTTGTAACTCAAAGGATTCCAAAGCAAAAAGGATTAAAAAAGGATTATTAAAAAGATTGGATTGTTTGTAATTCAAAGTATAAATGTTTGAAGGGATGGATACCTCATTCTCCATGATGTGCTTATTAAACATTGCATGCCTGTATCAAAACATTGCTTGTACTCCATAAATATATATACCTACAAAAATTTAAAATAAGGCTGGGCGCCGTGGCTCATGCCTGTAACGCCAGCACTTTGGGATGCCGAGGCGAGCGGGTCACGAGTTCAGGAGCTAGAGACCATCCTGGCTAACACGGTGAAACCCTGTCTCTACTAAAAATACAAAAAAATAGCTGGGTGTGGTGGCAAGTACCCGTAGTCCCAGCTACTCAGGAGGCTGAGGCAGGAGAATCGCTTGAACCTGGGAGGCAGAGGTTGCAGTGAGCCAAGATTGCGCCACTGCACTCCAGCCTGGGTAACAGGGCGAGACTCCATCTCAAAAAAAAAAAAAAAGAAAAAAAAAGAAATCATATTTGTTAAAAACATGAGATTGATAATATTAGATTGATGCAAAGGTGATTGTAGTTTAAGACTGTGAATTTTGAATTACTATAACTAGGTTCAAATGTATCTTTATTAATCAAAATAGGAACCATTACAATCAATACATTTTGCCAACAAGAAATACGCTTATTTATTCCTGTAGTGTAAAAATCTCTGCTTTGGGATTCGACAAACTCTTGGAAAGTATTTTCTACATCCTGCTGGTTGTGGAAGCATTTTCCCTGCAAAAAGTTGTTCAGACGCTTGAAGAAGTGGTAGTCAGTTGGTGAGAGTTTGGGTGAATATGATGGATGAGGCAAAATTTCAAAGCCCAATTTGTTCAACTTTTGAAACATTGGTTGTGCAACGTGTGGTTGGGCATTGTCATGGAGAAATTTGGGCCCTTTCTGTTGACAAATGCCAGCTGCAGGTATTGCAGTTTTTGGTGCATCTCATCAATTTGCTGAAGAGACTTCTCAACTGTAATGGTTTTGCCAGGATTCAGAAAGCTGTAGTGGATCAGACTGGCAGCAGACCACCAAACAGTGACCATGACCTTTTTCTGATGCAAGTTTGGCTTTGGGAAGTGCTTTGGAGCTTCTTCTCGGTCCAATCACTGAGCTGGTCATCACCGGTTGTCATGTAAAATCCACTTTTCATCACACGTCACTATCTGATTGAGAAATGGTTCATTGTTGCATAGAATAAGAGAAGACAACACTTCAAAACGATGATTTTTTAAAAAATTTTCACTCAGCTCATGAAGCACCCACTTACTGAGATTTTTCACCTTTCCAACTTGCTTCAGATGCCAAACAACCATAGAATGGTCGATGTTGGGTTCTTAGGCAACTTCTAGTGTAGTTGTAAGAGGATCAGCTTCGATGATTGCTCTCAGTTGATCGTTGTCAACTTCCAATCATCAGCCACGGTGCTCTTCATCTTCAAGGCTCTCATATCCTTTGCAAAACTTCTTGAACCACCACTGCACTGTGCCTTCATTAGCAGTTCCTAAGCCAAATGCATTGTTGATGTTGCAAGTTGTCTCCACTGCTGCATGACTCATTTTGAATTTGAATAAGAAAATTGCTTGAATTTTCTTTTCGTCTAACATTATTCCCATAGTCTAAAATAAATATCAAATAAACAGCAAGTAATAAGTCTTTAGCAAAAAACCATAAAGCACGAAATGTGCATTAAAATGATGTATAACATAACCACATTTATTTAAAAATGTATCGAGATATCAAAAGGCAAATTTCAACAATGCAGAAACTGCAATGACTTTTACACCAAAGTGCAAGCTTGCCAAGGAATCAGTATGGGAATTCAGAGAGCACAAAGTTACAGACAAATAAGTAAATGTTTTTGAACAGATTACAGGGGACAGTAATCACCAGAATGATTCTCACTTTTATGGATTGACACATATATTCTTACTTTGGAAGAAGCTGCATCTAACTTTGGACTTTGGTTCAAGGCAGGTGGCATATAAACCAGTAGCAAGTTCACATCCAAGAGAACTGCTCACTGCAAAGATTTTGCCTCATGGCTGGTGCCATAATTTTGTCTTTGATAGGCTACTCCAAAATTTCTATCATGCTGGTAGATTTCGATGAAGTAGAGCCCCAGGTGCCCACTCCCACCTGACATCCAATATGAGCCAGCAGTGGTGCCCACCTTGAGCATGCTGAAGTAGAGCCTGCTGCTGGGGCCCGCCTTCCTGCCATTCACTTCCAGGTGCTACGTTGCTGTACATCTTGCAGTGGAACTCCATTTTGCTGCACAGCACTGCTTTCTGGTTGGCCAGTAACCCCCATGCAGAATAGACCCATTGGAAGACGTTCTGGGAATGCAGATGGGTCTGGGAGCTTCCCTCCTACCCGCACCTGCAAGATCCAGTGTGTGTGTCCTCTGGATGCTACTGAACTTGTGCAGGTGTAGTGGCTACTGTCCAGGGGCACTATGCTCTTCATGACCAGGCTCCACTGCGAGTGCCACAGCTTGATTCCCTGATTCCGTGCTCTCCATGGAACTCCTTGTGCTCTTCAGCCAGAAGATAGAGGGAATGGGGCTGCCACATGATGGAAGCAATTAAGGTTGGTTGGTCAGCAGCTTCTTCACCATCCAGTAGGGCTGAGCTCAGCAAGGGTCCCCTGCTGTGTTTTCAGCCTCATCCTTCCATCTTCCTTACCTCCCCAGGATGGATCACCTGTCACACACACATTGACTAGGCACAGCACATGCTAGGTGAGCTGCTGCCAGCAGATATTGGCCTCCCTCAGCCTCGTGGAAGACGTTCCTCACCTACAGCTGCTGGGGCCCCCACCGAATTGCAGTCCAGGACACCAGCCTTGCGCCATCCTTTTCCCAAAGAGTGAGTCCCAGGGGACCACCTCTAGGCTGGTGGCAGCTCAGCTCTGTGGTGTCTCTGCTGCCAAAGACCAACTGCTCCTGCTGGCTGGACTCAGGCCTCACCATGCAGCAACTGGCCAAGCTGGCTGCCCACCCAGCCCTCCAGCCTTGGCCTGCGGCCTATTGGTGAGCTGGAAGTCCCTGTGCACGAGTGAAACTGACTATTCTATTTTTGTAGGTGAATAAATTAAAGTTCAAAGAAGAGAATTTATTCCCTTAACATTTTTATGTTGTTGTTTATTTTAACAAACACTTATATGGAACTTTTGGTTTACAAAGTACTTCATTGTTTTATTTGATCACTAGAACCCTGCAATGTAAATACTCTTATGATAACAAGTCTTTTTCATATATAAGAAAATTGCAGCTAGGGAAGATGAAGTGAATCATCATTTTTGCCTTCTTCCTTTCACCATCCTTTATATCCACTCAGTCCCTAAATCCAGAAGAGACTAAATTTTAAATATCACTTGCCTTTTTTCAAGTTTTGATATCTCCACCACTGCTGCTATAGATCAAGCCACCTCACATTTTTCTTTTGATCACAGGAATAGTTCATTATTGACCCACTTGCTTCCAGACTTGATCCCAAACCATCTCCAAATATTTTAAAACAAAGATATGATCACATCACTGCTAAGTTTAAAATCTTCAATAATTCCCAGAGTGCATGTCAATCTATGCAGAGCGCACAGGCTAAAAGCCTCCTTCAGATCTGCCTCTGCCTGTGGATTTAGCCTCAGCACTTACCATTCCTGTCTGCTTTCTCTTCCTCTACCAAGTCCATATCCTCTTTTATATTTCGTAGTTCTTCATGTGTCAGGTCAACTGAAAATGGGAGAGCAGGAAAGGGAACATTTCCTTCAACCTCAGGTGAGGAGACTGGATTCACTGAATTCACTTGAATCTCTATTGCCTAGTATAGTGTTGCATATTTGATAGATACTCAGCAAAGATTTGCTGAATGAATGGATGATTGAAAGGTGGGTTCCTTTATTTCCATTCAAGGCTAAAGTCGCAGTGCCTTTAATCAAGTTACAGTATCTCTATTTACTGATGACAGTGAGGCATGGTTTACTTACCCCTGAATTCTTGACATATAATGATTGAAATAGAGCTTTCGTTTAGGGTTTTTTCCCCTCCAAACCTATTCTAATACCCTTCAATCACTTTAAACTTTAGATATTGGTTGGCCATCTCTTCTAGATTGTGTTATTCAGGGATCTTCAGAGAAATAGAACCAATAGGATGAATATATAAAATCCAGGAAGAGATTTCTTGTGAGGTATTGGCTCACATGATTGTAAAGGCTGTAAGTCCCAGTATCTTCTGTCTGTGAGCTGCAGACCCAAGTGTAGTTTGAAGGCCTGAGAGCTGGAGAGTTGATGATATACATTCTAATGTGACTCCAGAGGTTTGAGAAGCACAAACACCAAGAGCAGCAGAAGATTCAATATCCTGATTCATGCAGTCAGGCAGAGTTAAGGCAAACTTTCTCCATTTTTTTGTTTTTTTTGGTTGTTGTTTTATTCAGGCCCTCAGCAGATTGGGTAGTACCCACCCACATTGAAGAGGGTGATCTACTTTACTCAGTCCACCAATTTAAATGTTAATCTATGCCAAAAATACCCTCACAGACACACACAGAAATAATGTTTAACTAGGTATCTTGGTGTCCTGTGGCCCAGGTAAGTTGATACATAAAATTAACTATCCCATAGATAACATGTATATCCCCAAGTAACTTCACCTTTTAGGATATTTAATTAATATACTATTAATTTATTAAATTGATGTAAGTTGTGAAGCTTGTACAAATAAACAGTAGAAAGCCCTTTTTTGCATTTGGCAGATGTTAATTTTCTTTTAAGCTTTACTTTTTATGTTCAAGTATAAAACATTTTAATGTATGCCTGTTGTTATATTGTAGATGAGGACTCCATTTTGTCCATTATTTGAGGTGAGAAACGAAGGACAACTTTTTCATTAGCCTTCCATCTGGTCATATTAACATGGACATTTACCTTTAGAAATAATTGCTAGTTCTATTTTGTGGCGAGCATATTAAAAGTGTGTTAATATTTTTCTCCTTTAATCTTTTCTGGAGAGAGGTTTATCAGTTTCTTAATTGACCTCCAATGTGCTTGAAAATTAAGAGTAATAAACACATGCAAAGTAATGCCTGTTTATATTCAACAGAAAAATCCTCTGAGCTGAACAAATGTTTGACTCAAACACTGCCCATATCGTTTGTTTCATTTTATTTTCTGCTCAAAAGCATGAAAAATTTGCATCTGCAATTTATAACTAAGTACTTTTGCCTTGGTGATGTTATACATTTGGTTTCATTTTATTTACCACTAGGTTGGCACTTTATAAAGTGTCTTTTATAAACACTTTTATTTTCGCCTCCAAAATGTTGGCTGATTATGCTAGGCTTGAATATACCTCTTTTGATGGTATTGTCAAACGAATGAAGGTAAGAGTGGTGGAAAAGAAGAAACAGGAACGTACTCTTGGCAGGTTAAGTTGGAAGGCATCACTGCCAGTTGAGTGTAATGCAGGGCTGTTACAATCCTGCATATCAGACTGGGCACTCTTGGTTCCTTAGAAGAATTTTCTTTGACTGGGATGATGATGTGAAGTATAGATGGTGCAAATATGGGTGTGGTGCCCACAACTGGTATAGATAGTGTGTTTTATCATGTAGCCTGTATTATTTTAATAGAATCCAGGTGTCAAGAAGTGTGGCTCAGTTGTCTTGATGAGTAATTGCACAAATGGCACGAAGCTACTGTTAGTTCTACTCGTGCCACACTAGTTCCCGAGTTAACTCTGTCAGAACAAAGAAATATTGTATTATAGCCACCTCCCCTGCCTCTGCCCCCAGGCCCGGTCATGGGCTCAGAATGGAGTGACTTCCATATTTGAGGGCTACTGACATAGCTGTGACTTAGCTATGACACTGATCATCCTTGGTGCCTGCTGCACAACCTCTATTCTGCCTACCACCCGCAGTAAGTGCTGAATGGCTGTGCAACTCATGAATCACAGCACTTCCTCCTATCCCTTCCTCCATATCATGTCTGGCTGGCTGGCCACTGTTATCTATCTGTGCAAGTTTGCATTTCTGAATCTGAATTGGCTGTCTTAAATCAAGTCAGAGCCCAACTGTGTTCTGCAACATGTCGTCAGTCTCAAATACTTACCGGGGTCCTAATGCATGTATATACGCCAGGATGACTGCCGCTGCCTAGGTCTCTTACCCCTGTGCCTTTCAAACAGGTGAATACTCAAACACTGGGTCTCGTCCCTTTGGATCTTATCCACCCAGAAGACCTGCAGAGCTTGTTACTATAATTGGGTCAGTTACTGTAGCCCTTGTTCTGTTTAAATAATTAGGCATATCTTCCAACTCTTTCTAGCTTCCCTCCTCCTGTATTCCCAAACATCCATCATGACTCCTGCCCAAGTTAGTCTTAATTCTGAAGGCTTTAAAGCCCTATTAATGTGCTTGGTTTGTCCATTGATTTGTAGGTGACAAAAATGTGTCAAATGGATTTGTCCCTGGAAGGCAGAAAATAATATGTTCTAGAAGCTAGGAGACCTTTGGGAGTTTTAGACAGGAATAAAGGTTTCAATAGCTCATGAACTTTCTAATCACACTTTAATGGACATGCTTTTCTTACCTGTCACCGCTTGCTGCCATCAAAACCTCTGTTGTCATTACATGTCAGAGCTTTTAAAACTCAAGGTTAGCCTCAGAAGTAGAATCATAGTCCAGACACATAAATTAAGCTTGGGCCCCCTTGGATGTGAGAAATAGATAGAACATAAATATAATAGGCTGTCTGAAAAGCCCTCCATCTGAATTGGTAAAGAGGTTGTCTTAGAAGCAGTGATTTATGCCTGTGTATCATGGACCCTTCTAATTACCCTAGGACAGGACCAGGTGACTGGACTGTGGCATTGTTCTGAGTGGAAAAGTCTCTGAGAAGGATTCAGGAGGTAGGTAATTTTCATCCTGGGATACAAGCACATCACTGCAGAATGTAAGTGAGCTGGAAGTTTTAGGAGAAAACTATAGACCAGAGAATATTCCTTTGATTCAGTTCATGTTTATTGAAAGGTGGTCTAGATTGCATTTTTTTCTTCATTTTGTTTTCAACTTTGCTGTCAAATTATTGTGCCAAATCAACAGATATAATTTAAAACTTAAGTGACTTTTCTAATTCAGGTTTTCTGAAAGTGAACTCTGAGAATTTTCTGCATCAGTATCCCCTTAGGTATTTGTAAAAATGCAGATTTCTGTGCCCTATCTGAGGCTCATTGAATGAGAATGTCAAGGGTAGGCCTTGTCTTACGTACTCTGAAATTTGAGAATAGTTTTTGAAGGCCATTTATTTCTGTTCAACCAGGGCAACTGTCTGATCACTGTGTATATATATATATAACAAGAGTGGGTTCTGTTGAGTAATAGGCAGCCAATGATAAAGTTTAAAGCGTGATTTGGTGTGGGAAAATTGGGAAAATGCTTCTACTCTGTGAATGGTGGGGATGAAATGAACAAGTGTTTTTGTTGTTGTTGTTTTGTTTGTTTTGTTTTGTTTGTTTTGTTTTGTTTTGTTTTGTTTTGTTTTTGAGACGGAGTTTCACTCTTGTTGTCCAGGCTGGAGTGCAGTGGCACGATCTTGGCTCACTGCAACCTCTGCCTGTTGGGTTCAAGCGATTCTCCTGCTTCAGCCTCCTGAGTAGCTGGGATTGCAGGTGCCCGCCACCACGCCCAACTAATCTTTTGTATTTTCAGTAGAGATGGGGTTTCACCATGTTGGGCGGTCTTGAACTCCTGACCTCGGGTGTTTTTATGTACTGAAAGACACGGTACAGGGCATGGAGGGAGGATAGGGGACACAAGGGTGGCCTCAGTGTCAAGAGAATAAGACCTACTTTTGGATGGATGAAATTTGGCTACTATTAGCCTGTAAAACTTAAGCATCTCTGTAGTGTCAATCCAGTTCATGTCTAGGTCAATTTTCAAGGTTAGCTCCTGACACTGCCCTGATTCTACTGAGCATCTGCCTCCTTCTTTGGGAAGAAGTGGGAAAGTGATTTGACATAGTGGCCCACGAGGGAATGTGCTTGTCAGTGTCACAGGTGGCCTGGCCTGTGAGGTTGCTAATCAGAACCTGGACTTATGTATTTTATTTAGAAAAGCTAAGTCCCTCTAGAGGTCCATGTAATGCAAATTCACCCAAAGAAGGCAGGCGCAGGAAGGAGGAGGGGGAAGCCAGGTGCTTGCTTCATTCAACTAACCCAAGCACAGAATCCAAGTTCTGCAACTCTGAGTTGGGCTTAGTAAGCCAGGCCCACCAATCCAAGAGAATAAAAAATATTCTGGCCAGAATTGGGCCAACCAGAATGGTCCTCAGTGATCAAGAGTGTATGGAAAGAGAAGTGGAAGAAATACAAGAGGATGAGCCAGATGTTTTCAGAGAAAATAGCTCTCTTTGTTTTTGTTCAGAGTCCTCTTTCTCCTTAGGACTCTGATATGAGTACATCTGAAAGAGGCTGGCTTGGGGGATGGGGTAATACCACAGAGTCAAAGCCAGACTTTCCCCCAGATAACTAAGGCTTTCTCTTCTTGGGCCAAGCTTGTCTGACAGTCTCATTCTGTATGAGTTATTTCCCAGGAGGCTCTTCAGTTTCTGAAGCAGTCTCCTGGCAGACCCACCCTACCAGGCAGCCAGACTTGGCAAAATATATCAGTAGCAAACAACGCAGCTGGGACTCCTGCTATGATAAGATTCACTGGCAGCCTATCATGTGCCAGGAACTTACAGGGACATTATTTATTTGATTCCTCATAATAAATATATGAGAGAGGAGTTGTAATATCCATTCTATAAATAACTGAACTGAGATTCTGAAAAGCTAAATAACTTGCTCAGTCTCCCTGAGATATGCTGGTGGACAGAGGATTGGAACCCAGACCTATATAACAAAGCTCACCCACACTTCTGCTACTAGACTACACTGCCAATTGGGCTTCATCATTAGTTTTGGAAACTCAAGGCCTGGCCTCTCTTATTTAGGATTTTGTGCTTGGAGGGATTGTGAGTTGCAAGGGCCAGAAGGAGAGTTCCTCCATATTAAACAAGATCCAGGAGGCTGGGTCTTGACAGGCATCCCTACCTTAGTTCTAATTATAACAAATATTCCTGAAAGTACTTAGACTAAAACTTTTAGAGATTTAAACCTGAAAAGGGATAAGAAGAAATAATTTCACATTGGAACAAGACATGAGTCTCTTGCTTAGGTATCTGTTTTTTCCCATCTGAAATATTCATAATTTCACGAGGCTGACCTAGATTTATGCAGATAGAAATCACAATGAGCTTACAACTCAAAGAGTTCATCTTACTTTGAGTATGAGATATAAAAAGTATAAAAGTGCAGTAAAAATTCAACAGATGAGAGAGCAACTGGAGAAGATTTGAATAAAATCACTCCTTTTCCATGTGGGTCAACACAGTACCACATATGAACCAGGCCTTTGGTTGAAAATGTAAGGGACACTCTCATAGTGACTTCTCTCATAGCAGTCTGCCTCTGTTTGTGGTGTTGTCTGGGGTCATTGTTGAAGGTTATTGACATATTTCTGCCTCTTTTAAAGTTATCTGTGAAGCAGTAGTCTGTTGTTGGATATTCCACATGCTCCCAATGCTCAGGTGAATTCCTTGGAAGATACTGGGAGAAAACCTAGAGCTTATATGCCCGTAATATCTAGACTATTGACATGAACTGGTAAAAACCAAAGTAGAGAAAAAAGATTGAACCAATAACTCAGTAGAAATTGATAGGTTTATATGAGCTTTGTTTTGTGGCTTGAACATTTTAGATACCCAAATTCCAAGCATTACTCAGTAGGGGCTGGAAATCAGATGAAGTCGTCTAATATTTTTCAAGAGATGGAAGCCAATTATTTAGGCTTAGACTTAAGTAGAATACTTGAGAACCCCACTCCAAGCAGTGGCCTACTTATATGAATTCTTTTAATCATTTCTGGGTTAACTAGTAAGGATTATAGTCATCTTTATAAAACAATAACAACAATAGCAGCAGCAACAACAAAAATAGCAAGGACAACATCGACGGAAGCCATTAAAGATGTTGAAGACGCTTTAACTATATTATGAAGAAAAGAGAGAATTGCAGATTTCCATGTTTGGCTCAATACCTTTTAAAATAGAAATTTAGTTATGAATGATATTGAAGACCTGTATTTGAGAATCTAAATACATTCTTATGAAACCATAGTACATTTTCACATGCAGTGAACTAGCAAACTGTAAGAACGAGTATACTAAGAACACATCCTTATATTAAATGGAGAGGAGTTTTTATAAAGATCTTGATTATACACATATCTGGGAGACATCTTTAATGTAAACTTCTCCATCAAGCCTAATCCATCAGCATCTAATCCATCAGCAAGCCCTGCTGTTTCTATCCTCAAGTCCACTGCCCTGTCTCTGTTTCCACTACAACCACTGAGTCTAGTTACCATCATCTTTCTGTTATATAGTAGCCTCCTAACATGTGGCCTGGCTTCCATGCCACGTGTCTTCAATCAGTTTTTCAAAGGGCAGCATGAGAGATTGTTTTGAAACACAGATTTGATTAAACTCCTATCCCCCTATCACAGCTCAGCCTACCTGATCTCATCTATGGCTCTTCCCTCCTTTCCTAACAATCCTCCAGTCTTCTCTCTTCAGGCCTTTAAGCTCTATTTCCTCTATCATCATTTGTCCCACAAAACACATTATATCCTTGCTCTCTTTCTATGTGATGGATGAGCTCCTTCTTGACTGTCAGATGTTAGTTTGGACACCATTTCCTTGGAGAAACCTTCCCTGATTATCCAGTTTGAAATAGGTCCCCAGCTATTCTCCACCACATGCCATGTTTATTTCCTTGGTAACACTCAGCACATGTTATGCTTGTTAAATGAACTTGCTTAGTCACTTACTTGTGCGTCTCCCCATGTATACTCTAACCTCCTGGATGATGGCAGCATGCTGCCTTGATAAGTATTATGGACTCAGTGCCTGGCACATGGATGATGCTCAATAATTACTTGTTGAATGAATAATTAATTTGCAACACAGATAAATGAGGAAGCAGTTAATTTTTTAAAATAAATGAGTCTCCAGAGGCTTTCTTTAAATGATGACCATGCTTTGGGTCATTTAACACAATTAATTCACATAAATATCATTCGTATAAAAATTTTTATCTGCAATATAAAGTGAAGTACCTCTGAAATTATTTTGTGCTGAGTTGACTTTTCTTTTTCATTTTTTTATTTTTTATTTTTTGAGATGGAGCTTCACTCTGTCGCCCAGGCTGGAGTGCAGTGGTGCAATCTCAGCTCACTGCTACCTCTGCCTCCCGGGTTCAAGAGATTCTCTTGCCTCAGCCTCCCAAGTAGCTGGGATTACAGGTGTCCACCACCATGCCTCGCTAATTTTTGTATTTTTTGTAGAGACGGGTTTTTGCATGTTGGCCAGGCTGGTCTTGAACTCCTGACCCCAGGTGATCTGTCCACCTCAGCCTCCTAAAGTGCTGGGATTACAGGTGTGAGCCACCATGCCCAGCCCAGTTGACTTTTTTTTCTGAGTTACTAAGAAATACTTAGCATATACATTCTTACTACATTTTTCCTGAAGAGGAAAAGATAGTCTCTGTTTTCTACCTATCAAACTATACATTCCAAGCTCCCTAGAACTTATTTACACATAGAAATGCCTTTTTACTATTATAGACATGTTTATGAAATTTCTTGAGCACTGAAATTTTCTAAATAAAATTATATTATGATTTATATTACCTTATAGATCCTTTATCTTAATTTTTAATGATTTTTAATAGGTGGAATTTATAATTACTATCCTTTTCTTAATGTAATATAAAAACATTATATACATACTTAAATTCAGTAGAGAAAATGCTACTTAAAACAACTCAAAATTATCTTGCAAATAAAAAGTTACTAGGCAATAAGAACAAAATTCACCTACTGCATCTGTCAGTGTTTGTTGTATTTGAATTTCCTTGTACCATCTTGAAATTTCTGAGGGCAGATCATACCTAATACCTCTTTCTTTATAAGATTTTCCAGCACAAATCAAAAATGTAGGTTGAAATGAAATAATAAAAAAATGATTTTGCTAGTTGTACTCTCTATTACTTGGACTTAAAAAAAAATAGCAGCTCCTGTATTTGTCTAAATCCCCCACTTGGGGATTTGTTTGAAGTCAAATTTCCAATCAAATCTTTGGATACTCTGGCTTCTGTCGTGGGTTTTGAACTGGCACAGCTTCTGTGTGCATTACTTATGCCTTCCTTGGGGTCTGAACTGAAAGCCTTGTGGATTTAGAATGGATTAATGCTGGCATTTGGGGGATTACAGATGGAACACGAAGAAACTTTATTTCAAATAAGCACAATGCATGTATTTCATTTGTCTTCTTTTCTGTGGTTCATGAAGGTGAAAAGAAAAAATATTTTTCTACTTCTGTTGAAATTAAATGATCGAAATTATGTGATCATGATTTTAAGGGTTTAGTTTTACGCATTTGCATTATAGATTTCCCATAATCAACTAAGTTAATTTTAATTCATTTGTCTAAAGTGTTTTAATATGTTTCTTGCCCAAATCTTTTATCCACTGAAAGGCTGAAATTCTGTTTCTTCACAGGTTTGGCTGAGCTATTCAAATGAGCTGAAGGCCTGCTTATTTTATTAGCCTAAGTATTCACATCTGATTAATATTTGGACAGTGTTTAGCTAGTAGCAAGAAAAGGAGTTTTAAAAATTAGCCCTGTCATATTTTAGGAAGCAGTTTAAAATGTGAAGTAGAATAACTTCTAAACTGTCTTCATAAAGCAACTAGAAAATTAGCTGAGTTAAAAATATGTCACAAGATAATTAAGAAAGAACAGCTGAAATACATGCAGGAGATGTGGCTTTGTGGAAAAATACATAGCCACTGAAGTCAGAAGCTACAGATGCAGATTCTGACCCCACCATAATTTGTAGCTGTTCAAAGTTGGGCGAGTTACCTAACTGCTGTAAGTTCCAGTTTTCTTAATTATAAAACGAGGGTAATCATACTGACCTCAAAGGCATATTACAATTAAATGAGATACATATGTGAAAGTGCCTAGTAAAGAGAATCGCAAGCTATAAAGAAAGGCATGAAATGGAAAATATTATAAAAGGATGAAGAAACGAAGGGCGAGAGAACATTTGCTTCAGAGGGCAGAGCTCTCCTGGTCAGTTTCGTCCCTTTCCTCCCTCACTTCAAACTCCCCCAGAATGATTTAAACACCAGGCTTCTCCAACTCTTTGTTCTTGTGGGCCCTTTTCACTTGCAGTGGCATGTTTTTCTCCCGTCAGTAGCTGTCTGCATTTTCTAAGATAACATCAGAGGGCCTTGCCGCTTCTCTAGTTCTCAGGCTTGTTCTTATTCAAATCTGCAGACTAAGGCCCTGGAGCAGCGAGGGGAACTAGAACTCCTCAGGGGCTTCAGGTAGGAAGGGACATGTCCACTTCCCAGAGAGAGGCCTGTTTTCTTATTTTCTTTGTCCTCCTGTTTTTCACTTTAATTTTTTTTTAATGCAGGCCAGAACAAGATGACCTACTTAACTCTTCACAAGCTGATGAATTTGTAGGAAGTAGGTAATTGAGACGGTTTAGACCAGTGCTGCCCAGCAGAAATACAATGAGAGCAATAAATGTGAACCACATGTGAAGACTACTAGAGAATTTAAAATTTTCTAATAAACACATGACATTAAAAAGAGATAGGTGAAATTAATTTTAGTAATGTATTGTTTTTAACCCAATTTATCTAAAATATTTACCCTTTCACTACATAATCAGTATTAAAATTGTCTCATTATTAAAAATTATCAATGAGAGATTTTACATTCTTTTTTTTTTTCGCATCTCAATGTGAACAAGCCACATTTCAAATGCTTGTTAGTGATAACTGTATTCTACAGTGCTGGTTTAGACAGATTTTCTCTCTCGCACTCTCTCTCAATGCTGTAGAAGCATTTTAGGAATAAGCTAAATGATTGAGACCAAATTCTTCATATCAGGAAAGTGAGACCTAGAGAGACCAAGTAAATTGTCCCACATGTTAGTGAACATTGCAGATGATTAAGGTAATTATCCAGAACTCGAACTCAGTTCTCTTGACTCTCAATACATTGTTTTTTTCCAATTAAACATCTAACTAACTTATCTGGGTTTTTTTTTTTTTTTTTTTTAAGATGAAGTCTCACTCTTGTCCCCCAGGCTGGAGTGCGATGGCTCAATTTCTGCTCACTGCAACCTCCGCCTCCCAGGTTCAAGTGATTCTCCTGCCTCAGCCTCCTGAGTGGCTGGGATTACAGGCATTCGCTACCAGGCCCGGCTAATTTTGTTATTTTTAGTAGAGACGAAGTTTCACCATGTTGGCCAGGTTGTCCTCGAACTTCTGACCTCAGGTGATCCTCCTGCCTTGGCCTCCCAACGTGCTGGGATTACAGGAGTGAGCCACCACGCCAGGCCACTTAATCTATTTTATAGACACATACTGGAGCTCAGATAAGTGAAGTCATAGTGCATTGGGAGGAACTGAGAGATTTCCCAAGGAATAAGATGACAAATTCCTGACAGGATTATTTCACAGTGTGGCCTCATTCATACCGTAAGAAGCGATTCTTCTGAATTTTATGGAAAAAGAAACTAGAAGGTCTAGTTTGTCATTTAAAAAAAACTTCGTACAAATCCTTTACTGTTTCATCCTTTTTTTAATTTTATTTATTTTATTTTATTGAGACAGGGTCTGGCTCTGTCACCCAAGCTGGAGTTCAGTGGGACAATCTCGCCTCACGGCAACCTCTGCCTCCCGGGCTCAAGTGATCCTCCAACCTCAGCCTCCCAAGTAGCTGGGACTACAGGTGCCCGCCACTATGCCTGGCTGATTTTTGTATTTTTTGTAGATACGGGGTTTTGCCATGTTGCCCAGGCTGGTCTTGAACTCCTGAGCTCGAGCAATCTGTCCACCTCAGCCTCCCTAAGTGCTGGGATTATAGGCATCAGCCACTGCACCAGGCCCTCATATTGATTTTAATAACTCTTTTAGTGCACAGCACTGTGTTTGGCTTATAGAATTTCTCAATAAACATTTGTCAAATCAATTTAAGAACTCAGTAGAATAGAAAATTAAAACTAGAAGAAATACTGAAAACCATTTAGTAAAGGTAATGATGGTAAAGTGTCCAATAATCCAACAGATTTTACTACTTTCCTCCTTCCCTTTAATGATTCAGAGGAGAGAAGTAACTTGCCCAAGGTCACACTGCTGCTGATTTCGAAGAATCTGGATCTCTCTCAACTGCCTAGTGATTTTTTTAAAACCATGATTTCAACTACTCTGATTAAACGGAATTAAATCTATGGCTAAGCCATATCTTGTGAATGGAGGATATTTGGAACCTCAAGATATGACATCTAATTTGGAAATTTGGAAAGCATTTACTGAGACAGAAAGAATGGTCTATTTCTTGAAAGTGCTGTTAAAAAGCGACAGAAATGTAATTATTTTGGATTTGTTTTAGTGCTTCAGTATTTTTAGAATTTCCCCATAAACACCTCCCTTGAGGAGCATACAGCACTTGGCATGCTAAAGTAACTCAGGATGCTTTCAGCAAATGCAGTTGACATCTTGACCAGACATCTGGATTTGTGTAAGCCTGAGAAAGTACCGATACTTCTCCAAGATATTTTTGCTTTTGAATCTTCAGTTGAACTAATACTTCCCCTCTTTCTTGAGCCTGAACACCTTCCTAGGGCTGAACCTAGACAATGGTGAAGATGGGATTGTTTCTGTCCAAACACACTGCTAAAACTAGACTGCTAACTGTTCAGCATGGACCCTGTGTTCCAGATGTATGAGGATATATTTGAAGAAAGTCTGTGGCAGCATGGGCTGTGGAGTGGCATATATGCTGAAAAATCTGATGAAATCAGGACGCCAGATTACTTGGTCTAGTGCAGTGATATTGTTCTGAGAAGTGAGGTGGAAGAAAATATCCCCAGGATAAAAGAGAACAGGATGAAAAATACTGTTTTTAAAAAAAAGATACGGATTTTCCTTCCCAGACAGACTGTTAAATAGGCTTTTCTTGTTCAGTGGGGTCTGGTAATGAAAGTTGACAGGATATTAAGGTTATTTCAGGTTCTACTGTCTCCCAGGGTCACATAAGCCTTCTGTTATGCATGTTAATCCATCTCAGCATTCCTGCCAGGAGCTGCCTAAGTAGGGCAATCGGTTTAGTATGCACCTTCCCCTTTACAGTTTAGTTGAGAGGCAAAACCTCCCAATTAGCAGAATATGCATTGAAAATCAAGTGACGCTTTTCTATTCTGAAGACATAGCACCAAAATTTGTGATTAATAAGTGATGAACCTAACTGTCGTTTCCTCAAAAATGCAAAGCAAAAAGAAGAAAGCAATACCTTCCTCCTCTCTCCATCTCTTTTTTGGCATAGGCATGCCTGCGCCTGCACACGTGTACATTTATGTACGTATAAAAACTATATGGTGAATTTAGCATCATAGACTGGAAATACTGGCTGGCTCCCGCAAAGCCCAGCTCGTATTCTGACTTTCTCCCTGTTTAGACATACAGCTTCCTCATTTACAAACTTCCCACCAACTACCCCATTAGTTATAAAAAGGGAACATCACAAAGAAAACACTGGAGATGTAATCAAATCTTGGTGAAGAGGAAATATGGAAGTTTGATACTAGCACTAATCCATGAATAACTGGGGTGTGTCCCCACCAACGAACACTACTCTAAATGATTCCTTGAAGGATATTACAAATTTCTTGTGGTTTTAAAATAAACAGAACAACCTGTTCTAGTTGTTGCTATTTCAACTTTCATCTGCTTTTTTTTTGCACAACTGATGACAGTAGTGGCAAGAAGTGAAGACTTTGGAATTAAACTGATTGGATTAGAAACCCAGCTTTGTCGTGTACTACATGTGTGACCAAAGCAAGTTGTTTAAGCTCTCCATGCCTCAGTTTTCTCATGAGTAAAATGGCAATAATTGTACCTGTATCTCAGGATTCTTATAAAGATTAAGTGAGATAGTACACAGTGCTTGGCTCCATCATTGGTGATTCACTGGTAGTCACTGTGGTAACAATGAAGATAAACAAAAATTCAAGATTTGTTCTAGCGAACTGTTGCTACCTTTTATCCACCTCTTGAAGCTTAGTGACTTTGTATTAGAGCAAGGATGTTATATGCCCAAACCTAAGTGGTCAGTACCGAAGGAAAAAATATCTCTTTCTACCCTCATTTATCTGTGAGCAAAGCTATAAAAGTGGGTTCCATTCTCTTCTCTTTTGATAACAGCAAAATGTATTCACTCTAAGTGGCTATTAGAGGGCCAATCTCTGTACAGCCTATTCTATATAACAAGTACTCAAAACTCATTCACTCCGACGTGGCTTAATATTTTCTGTGCAGTGACTAGTGGTGGTGTAGGCTCCTAATAAAACATTATATCAACTCTCAAACCTCTGAATTTTTGAAGCAGATGTTTTCCTAACATCCTGTAAATACTCCAATCATCTGAAACTGCTGGGATTTCACCTTTGTACCATTTTTAGAAATGTGCCCGTTGAGTAATGGGCCTGTCTAATCTGTTTGACATTTATCGGTGCTCAAAGTGTAGCAAGGTTGGGAGATGTAGCAGAGCACATTCTAAATAAATCAACGGAAGCAAACAAACTAAATCACAGGGGAAATTACAGTGTCCAAATCATTTATACACTGGTGATTACCATTTCACCTGGGTCCAACTGATGTCACACTAGAGTTTCCAAAGCTCTAGGAATCATTCATCAATCCAACGAAAGCTGCTCATCCGTGGTTCCACATTGAAACTGGCCAATATAGTAAGAATTACAATAGTCCAGGACAGGAAGATTAATTAGTCATGAGATGGACCATGTGGAGAAGAAAATGTACTGGGTGGGAGAGGTTCTAGTATCATTCCTGGTATTAGTTAGCTATGCGATCTTAGGGTAGTCACTTTCTATGTCTGCCTCAGCTGCTTAACAAGAAGATTATGTCTATGTGTGTGTTGTTTGTGTGTGTGTGAGAGGGAGATATGTTTGTGATTTTATAGTTTTGAAGAGATCAGAACCTCTATTTCAAATGATATTTAACTCAAAATCCAATATGTAAAATTGATTGAAGCAGAATTGATGTGTTTGGAGAAGGGGACTCAGAGCAGACTGGATTTTCACTCATATATTGTGGGAGTTCTAAATAGTCTTTTATAAACACCCAGAGTTCTCTGTGCTCTGTGCAAAAACCTTTGGATTAGATGTTCTGTAAAGTCTCACTGACTCATTTGATTTGAGTCTAGGAGAAGTTCCCCCTCAAGATAAAACGTTGGACTTTTGCAAATAATTTATTTTAATTAATCAATTAATTAGCAAAATGCAAATAATTTATTAAAGTAGTTTGGTTTCAAGTCTCATGGGTCAGTGGGGTGTTTTTTTTTGTTTGTGGTTTTTTTTTTTTTTTTTTTTTTTTTTTTTTTTTT
>NW_016812730.1:1051928-1077447 GCF_001698545.2 Rhinopithecus bieti
TCTTCCTCTTCCTCTTCCTCTTCTTCTTCTTCTTCTTCTTCTTCTTCTTTTTCTTCTTCTTCTTCTTCTTCTTTTTTTCTAATTTAAAGTCTGAGTTAATACAAATGCCTCTTTGTTTCTACCACCTTTTTTATTCTTGTAACAATTGGCCAAGTTGTGTTGTTCATTTTAAACTGTAAGCTTCTGTTTCTATAGGGATGGAGAAAGTCCCAAGTGACCGCTGCCTGACAGTGTCACCAACAATGTGAATAAGTTGTCGATGTACAAGATCATAGATTTATTTTGAACCTGCCAGGGATTTGAAGGAATTAAAGAAATCTAAGTAAATCAAATCCCAGGAAAGACAAGTTCTTCCTAGTAGAGAGAGGTCCACAAATGCCTCATTCCTGGTGGAGGAGGGGAAGGTAGAATGAATCTGACACATATTGGGGTAAGAAAAAAAACAGGCAAACTTTCCAGGCACAGAAATCTGGTGGTGAGCCTGAAAAGAAAATCAAATCCTCGAGTAACTTAAAATTAGAAGCTGGACTGTAAAACATAAAGAGATCTCCAGAGTGTCACAGGTCTCAGATCTCAAGCCTGGCTGAGAGGAAAGTGCCCATTCAGCCCTCAAAACGTATGAAGCCAGTGGTGAACTGACTATAACTGTAACGAGGACAAGACCCAACTCAACTAAAGTTTAGATTGAACTAGCATGTAATACTACTGGCCTGACAGAAGAAGGGAAATATCCTTTTGAGGGGGCAGGATAGGTAAATATGATTTATTTTTGTTTCTACTCTTCTTTTACTTTTTGATATGGAGTCTCACTCTGTTGCCCAGGCTGAGGTGCAGTGACGTCATCTCGGCTCACTGCAACCTCCACCTCCCAGGTTCAAGTGATTCTCCTGCCTCAGCCTCCTGAGCAGCTGGGACTACAGGCATGCACCACCATGTCCTGCTAATTTTTGTGTTATAGTAGAGACAGGGTTTCACCATGTTGGCCAGGCTGGTCTCAAACTCCTGACCTTGTAATCCGCCTGCCTCGGCCTCCCAAAGTGCTGGAATTACAGGTGTGAGCCACCGTGCCTGGCCTCAACTATTCTTTTACATATAATGTCTAGCATTCAATAAAATTGCAAGAGGTGAAGAAACCAGAAAATGTTCATCATAATCAAGAGAAAAAACGCAGGAGAAGCAGATCAACACATCCCAGATGTTACAACTTTCAAAAGATGAATGTTAACACTACCATGTAAATATACTAAAGAACTAATGGAAAATGTAGAAAGTATTAATGGAATAGGTAGGGGATGTTAGCAGTTAAATGGAAACTCTAAAAAGAAACAAATGAAAATATAAATAAAAAATGAATATAGTATTTAATTACTGCTTTGCGTTTTTTTCTAAGTAGTTGTTCAGAGGATACAGTATACACATATATACTATCCCAGTCCACCTTCAAATAATGTGAAAGCATTTCACAATGCAAACGCTTTACAACAATGCAATCCATTAATACTCCTTTTACTCTTTGTGTTCACATTATCATATGAGGGGTCTTCCAAAAGTTCATGGAAAATGTATGTTAGGAAAAAAGTATGCATAATTTCAAAAATCTTTGCATCAAAATAAACTTTTACTAACTTGTTATAATATGTCTGAACAGAATCTAGTTTGCTGTACTAAGAATGATAAGACATCATTAGAAAAAAGCCCCTATCAGAGTAACATGAATTATGCTAAAATTGAAGCAAGACCAAACATCATATTTATGGTAAAGCCTGGGTAGAAGAATGATGAAATCATTAATGTTTTATAAAAAGTTTATGGGGACAATGTCCCAAATAAATCATCAATTTACAAAGGGATAACTTATTTTAAGAAGGGATAAGGTGATACTGAAGATAAACCCCGAAGCTGCAGTTGAGGAAAAAATTAATCTTGTTTGTGCCTAACTGAGGAAGACCAATGATCAACGGAAGAAACGATAGCTAACATCATAGACCTCTCAATTGGTTCAGCTTACACAATCCTGACTGAAAAATTAAACTTGAGCAAACTGCCAATTTGATGGGTCGGTCGCAAAGCCAGTGCATTCAGATCAGCTGAAGAAAAGGGCAGAGCTATCAGTGGGCATTTTAAACAAGTGAGATCCAAGTCCTGAAGCATTTCTTCAAAGCATTGTAACAGGAGATGGAACCTAGCTTTACCAGTGTGATTTTGAAGACAAAGCACAATCCAAGCAACGACTACCAAGAGGTGGAAGTGGTCAGTCAAAACAAAAGCAGACCAGTCAAGAGCAAAAGTCATAGCAACGGTTTTTTGGGGATGCTGAAGACATTTTGCTTGTTGACTTTCTAGAGGGCCAATGAATAATGACATCTGATTTTTATGAAAGTGTTTTGAGAAGTCAGGCAGAGCTTTAGCAGAAAAATGATCAGGAAAGCTTCAACAGAAAGTCCACCACCACGATGCTCTTGCTCACTCCTCTCAACAAACAAGGATAATTTTGCAAAAGTTTCAGTGGGAAATCCTGAGGCATTCACATTACAGCCCTTACTTAGCTCCTTCTGACTTCTTTTTGTTTCCCAATCTTAAAAAATCTTTAAAAATCATCCATTTTTTTGTCAGTTAAGGAGATAAAAAAGACTGCATTGGTATGGTTAAATTGCCAGGACCCTCAGATCTTTAATGGCTGATATCGTCACTTACAAAAAGTGCCTTGACGGATCACGAGGTCAGGAGATCGAGACCATCCTGGCTAACATGGTGAAACCCTGTCTCTACTAAAAATACAAAAAACTAGCCGGGCGACGTGACAGGCACCTGTAGTCCCAGCTACTCGGGAGGCTGAGGCAGGAGAATGGCGGGAACCCGGGAGGCGGAGCTTGCAGTGAGCTGAGATCGCGCCACTGCACTCCAGCCTGGGTGGCAGAGCGAAACTCCGTCTCAAAAAAAAAAAAAAAAAAAAAAAAGTGCCTTGAACTTGATGGAGCTTACATTGAAAATAAAGTTTGTATTTTTTATTTTATCTTTTAATTCCATTTTCCCACAAACATTTTGAAAGCCCTCCCCACCTCCATAAATTTCACTTGTATATATGTTAAAACTCTAAAATAAATCATCACTATTTTGTTTTAAATAGTTAACAGTTCAATTTGGGTCTTTACATTTTTTTTTTCTTTTTTCTTTTTTAAATTTTACTTTAAGGTCCGGGATGCATGTACAGAACATGCCAGTTTGTTACATAGGTATATGTGTGCCATGGTGGTTTGCTGCACCTATTGTCTCATCCTCTAAGTTCCTTCCCCTCACCCTCTAACACCCCTCCAATAGGCCCTTGTGTGTGATGTTCCCCTCCCTGCTTCCATGTGTTCTCATTGTTCAAGTCCCACTTATGAGTGAGAACATGTGGTGTTTGGTTTTCTGTTCCTGTGTTAATTTGCTGAGGATGATGGCTTGCAGCTTCATCCATGTCCCTGCAAAGGACATAATCTTTTTCCTTTTTATGGCTGCATAGTATTCCATGGTGTATATGTACCATATTTTCTTTATCCAGTCTGTCACTGATGGGCATTTGAGTTGGTTCCATGATGTTGCTATTGCAAATAGTGCTGCAATAAACGTACATGTTCATGTATCTTTCTAGTAAAATGATTTATATTCTTTTGGGTATATACCTGGTTATGGGATTGCTGGGTCAAATGGTATTTCTGGTTCTAGATCCTTGAGGAATTGCCACACTGTCTTCCACAATGGCTGAACTAACTTACATTCCTACCAACAGTGTGAAAGCATTCCTATTTCTCCACAGCCTCTCCAGCAGCTATTGTTTCTTGACTTTTTAGTAATCACCATTCTGTCTGGTGTGAGATGGTATCTCATTGTGGTTTTGATTTGCATGAAAATATTTTTCTTGTCTTTATTCAACATGTTCAGTCTTTCCTTAAGCACCAACACATGGAATACAGTCATAACTGTTTTAATATTCTTGTCTATTAATTTATCATCTATGTTATTTCTTGGTTAATTTTAATTGATTCGCCTCCCCCCACCCCCCACACATGTTATAGATTGTATTATCCTTTTTTGCATGTTGTGTAACTTTTGATTAGATGCCAGACATTGTGAATTTTATTAATACATTGTTGGGTGCTCGATAGTTTTGTTTTTATATAGATACTCTTGAGCTGGAACATATTTAACTTACTTGGAAACAATTTGACCCTTTTGGCTCTTACTTTAAAAGCAAGCTTTATTAGATGGGACCAGAGCAGCATTTAGTCTGTGGTTAATTTTTTGCCCACTACATAGACACTTCTTAGTACTTTAGGCATTTCTTAGTACTTTAGGCACTTCTTAGTACTTCAGCCTAGGAATCGGCAAACATTTTCTGTAAAGGGTAGATAGTAAATAATTTAGACTTTGTGGGCCATCTGGTTTCAGTTCCAACTACTCAACTCTCATTATAGCCTGAAAGCAGCCATAGAAGATACATAAATAAATGGGTGTGGCTGTGTTCCAATAAAACTGTATTTACAAAAATAGGTGGCAGACTGGATTTGGCCTATGGGTCCTAGTTTGCCCACTGTTGATCAAATCCATAAACCATGATTTATGAGGTTGTCTACTCTGGCTGTGAAGAACAGACACTATTACTGGCTCCGGGTCAGTTCTGGGCACTGATCCCTCAAATCCTTTTGGGTAATTTTCTGTCTCTCATTTGCTCATCAGTACTTAGCTGAATACTTGAGGGAGACTCTCTGCAAATCTTGAAAGTTTTCTCTCTGACTTCTCTGGACTCTCATCTCCATTTCCTCAACTCAGAGAGCCTGGCTGCTCTGCCTGGATTCCGCTTCCCTGCAGCACAGCCTGGAATCTTTCTCCAGGGAGTAAGTTGGGGAATTTGCAGGACTCATCTCCTCTGTTCCACATGTCTCAGGAATCACGATCCTTCTTTGCACAGTGTCAAATATCTTGAGAGCTGGTTTTCCAGCTTTTATTTGTTTCAGGTGAGAAGATAAAATGGATCTTTGTTATTTTATCTTTGCTGGAATGCATAGTGTTATATAATATATTGTGTTGTAGACATAAAGCTACTTCATGCATGCTATTTTCCCTAGAATGCACAAAGAAGACTCCCTTCTGTAAGCAAAACTAGTCAGCATCAGTGTACAACAGATGAATTGTTAGACATCTGCCAAAATAACTCTATCTTAGAGCATTGTTAGTAAATAAGTTATTGAAGAAGGCTTAGGGAATACGCAGGTCCAATTAAGATTACCATAGTATGTCTTCACAAATTATAGGTAACTAAAGAAACTGCAGTATGATCAATGGAGGTGTAACTTGTCTATCTGAAGTAATTTTGAATCATATTTCTTTACCTATGATGCCTGCCTTCTACCCTAGATTTTTAAGCCCCTTCATGACAAAGGCATAACTCTTTATTGTCTTTGTCTTAAAACCAGCTTCTAGCACGGGGCATAGGAATGTTTTAAATGCTCCCCTAGATGATTCTAATATACCTACGTGTTGACTATAATAGTGGTTGAAGAAATATTTATTATTAGAGACATTCCAAACTGTAGCAGTACATTTTTTTTCATTCAGCAATTATTTACCGAAGGCTTTCTACATACCAAGCACTAAATAGGTAACCAAAAGGTATGGAGTAAATATAATATACAGCCACTATTCTCAGAATGCTTACTATCTAGTCAAGGAAACAAACATACCTAAAACAACTGGAGACAAACACAAGCTGTGTATGCTTAGCTCCTGAATGGAGTGGAGTCATTGTATATTATATAAACATTCAGTGAAGTGGAATCAGTCCAGGACTGCTTGACTAGGCAAGGTAGATTTTCTCAGAATAATTTTTTTCTTTTTTCAAATATAATTCTGAATGTTTAAGAACATTCTTACTTGCTAGATTCAGGTCTCTTTGTCCTCATTTTTGAGATGAATTAGTGGAGAATATGAAAACTAGTTTATTCAGAACACTTGGTGTTAAATATGTCTAACAGTGTTTCAATAGTAAATTTACCATTCTCATCAATGTCTGGGAATTCTCTTCTTGGCAATTAATATTTTATTCAGCCAAAAGAGCATATCTGATAGCATTATTATTATTTTACTAAATATGAAAATATGAGGGATATCTTACATTTAAAACTAATTGCTTAAAATGTTTTTTTGAGACATGTAACTTTTTAATATGTTTTTAAGGACTTTTGCTGTCTATCTATCTATCTATCTATCTATCTATCTATCTATCTATCTATCTATCTGTTCATCTATCTATCTGTCAGAAAACCAAGAAATTATTTTGCTTGGGGTAGGAACAGTTAAAGACCAAATAGCGTTCCAGATGAGAAATGTAAGCCAATCTCTCTTCCTGCCCCTATTATCCACTTCCCTCCTGAAATATCATTTGTAAGGCCTGTACACTTGCTCAACAGCCCTTGCCTTCTCTGGCAACTGTAGCTGGAGGCCTTTTAAAATAGAAGCAGGGCGCAGCACGTCTTGTCCAAGCAACAGCAGTGTCTGCACTTAGTGCTTGATGCCCCAAGCAGCTGTCTGAGTTGCTTGCCCCCAAATTGCCTTTGGATAGAAGTAAACAAAAGTGGATATCCAATGGAGCATATTTAAAACTGACCTCTGAGGCCGTCTATTTTAAGCAGATTGTAATTTTGCAAAAGGCATGGCCCTATTCCAAATGTTTATTTAGTGTTGAACAGTCTCCAATTGGCTGGTTGCTCCACTTTTTTGATGGTGTTAAAGACATTAAGAAAGATGCCAATAATAGATGCTGGATTTGTACTCAACCAGGGGCCCAGCAATCCATTTTGTTGAGTGCCAGATGAAACATTCACTTCAGGGAGAGATAGGCAAGTAAATCTGGTGATATGGAAACTGGTTTTTATGGCAACCACTATTACCTCCACCCATCACACCCCAACAGGAAACTCATTTTGTGAAGATCTTTCCTATAGCCTTCTAAGTTCCTGCCAACATAATTCTTTTTCATAGAATACATACTATGTGCAAAGCACTTGGCTAAATTTTAGCATATAGTCTCCTTGTGTCCTTATAACAACTATAAGAAGTAGATAACATTCCTCTCAATTTAGAGATGAGGAAACTGCAGTGCAGAGACCTCCAACTATAAGATTGAAATGAAGATATGACCCAAGGTCTCTTGGGTTCCAGAAGTTGCTTTCATTTTATTTCATGAAATATCCATATGAGTAGAATTCCCCTTCCTCCATGTATGTGTTTGTGATGCAGTAATTCTTTTTCTATCTACTTATCCCTGATATGAATTTTGGCACCAGGATGTGACAAAATGAATACCTGGGGTTGAATTTTGTATTTTTTAAAAGTAAATGGTAGCAGTTTATTGTGCAAAAGAAAGAGCCCTTCTGAAGAAAGTACATGTGAATATATTTCCCTACGTGTATTTAGAACAAAACAAAAACTCAAACAGCAACAACAACAAAAAACCCAAAAAAAACCAAACCCTGGCTTTGCATATCATTCCGCCTTAATTCACTTGCCTTTGTGCTCCAAATGTCAATTTGCTTCTAGAAAAAACTTCTCTGAATAGAACCTTGGATTGAAAGAGCCATGGGTTAAATTACTGGCATAGTTGACTACTAAAATGAGTCCCTATGTGGAAAAGGAAGATTTCTCCAGCCTTGCTCTTTTGTCTAACTTCCTCTCCTCCTCTTCCTTTTTTATCTAAGGTGATTGGGTCTCTTTCCCTGAGAGAAGTGAATAGTCAATTCTGACACAGCTCCCTGGACCTTCTGTCCCTAATATCCAGAGTTACCTCCAAAGGCAAATTGTTGTAAATGAAAATACCAAGTATTCCCGTACTTACAAATCACATCCTTCTCTCTGTAGTCATCTTGGAATTACTTTCACAGCCACAAAGTTCTGCCTCGGTGCAAATCTTTTCCTCTCAGCAGCACTTTTAGTAACTTGAGGAATTACTGAAGGTAGAGAGACATTTTAGGAGATCTAGATTCTAATTAACTTTTCCTCTAATTAACTCTGTCTCCATTCCTTTGTGAATGCAACAGAGACTCTTGAAGATAAAGAGACATGCGGAGGATGGCAGTAGCCCAAGTCCAAGAAGCTCACAGACTCCTCTTTTCCAGGGTTGTAAAGGAAAAATCATCATAGGAATATGGGTGGTGTGAGGGAGAAGGGGATAAGTGATTTTTTAAAAAAGGTAAACTGGGTGTTATCTTTTTCCACAGCACCAAATAATTCTTTTATAAATCAGTGAATACCTTTTTTCAGTATCTCCATGTGCCTTCTTTTGTTCGGCGTTAATGATTCACCATGGGATAGATGATGATTAAGCTTTCAAGTGCTGAAAATCATCTCTTCCCATTTCCCTCCTCTCCTTCATTCTGGCTTTTGTTCAACAAGACTTGTCTTCTCTGTATCTCTGGAATATACTTTCCTGGTCCTAGGCTGTTGTTCATAATGTTTGCATTATCTAGGAATGCTCACTTTCTCAGTTCTCTCCTCCTTACCTACTGAAACCCTCCCTATCCTATTACAGGGATGTGCCTCCTCTAGGAAGGTGCTTCACAAAAAGTAGTCTGCCAATAAATAGATACTGATGAATTTTCTTGGTTATTCTTGCCATAGTGAATGGTTATTACTTTTCAAAAACAGACGGAGCTTCCATTTAATTTCAGTCTTATCCAACTCTTATTCCAATTTTTTCTCCCAGTACATGGGTTATAACACTTGAGTGTGATGTTTCTAGTAAAGGGATCTCTTTACTCTTCACAATTTTTCTCCATGACTACTTAACGCTATTCTCTCCACTCCAGTGAGACTTCATATTTAGAGACCTCAATGCCTTTCCCTTTGATATCCTCTGTAGGGCATATTTTCTCATCTTTCTCTTACTCTCTATTTCCATGGTTTCAATTCTAGCACATGTTCTTTTTACCATGGAGTTCTTTCCAAAGTTTCCTCCCATTCCTTCTGCAAAAATCACCTTCAAGTGTTCTCTTCCTCAAAGTCAGTTTTCTTCCCAAGAGTCAAGCATGCATCTAACTTACCATGGTTGAGTGTGCTTCTGAAACATTGCCTCTCCCCCTTTCTCACCTGCAAATTCTCTCTTCAAACAGCTAGTCAGTTAATGGCCCTGTCCAAACTACTGATTTCTCTTGCAAATGCACAGGCCAAATGCTCCCAGTGGTCTGTCCCCTCCTGCAGAGCTCATACTAATGGAACTAGGATTGATGGCCATCCTCAGAGGAACCATATAAGAGCTCAGAGCCTGGGGCAAAACATAAGTTCAGCTGTGTCTCAGTTCCATTGCCATGCAGCTGCTCCCCTTCAGATGCTTTGAGTCCCAGGGCACAATCTGCCAAGACCACTGGCCATCCAGTTTCTCAATGACTTGATGAGATCATTTTTGATCCTAAATTGTCCTTTTGTTTTATGAGGCTTCTTTGAGCTGCTCATTTATGTCTCCTTAGTTCTTGTTTCCCCTGACCACTGAGACCTTGAACTCTTGAGCTCTTGTTGCCTGACCTCTCATCTGGAATGCTGCCCTCTCTTTCTCAGACTGCTACAAAGTCTCTCTGCCTAGTCTGTCTTTCCCTTTCTGAGGATATGATTGCCCTTGCCTTGACTACCCACTTAGTCCTTCAGGCCCAGCTTGACTCTCGGGGCCTCTGGCTTCAATTCTCGGTGCAGATCCTCATCCCACATCAATTTAATGACTACATATTGAGTGCTTATTTTGTATAAAGCTTGTGTAACTTGTATTAATGAGATAAAAATGAGCAACATGAATACCCTCTCACAAGGGGCTTGTAATCTAAGGCCAATTTATTTGTAAAAGGTAGACTGTGATTAAGTTTTCTAAGTGGGATTCAGAAAGGAGAAAGATCAAAGTCCTGTGTGCGTGCGTGCGTGTGTGTGTACAAGGTGGTGATGATCAGTAAAGTTTATTTGGAAGAGATAGCATGTGAGACTGATTTGAAGATGAATCAGGTCATAACCAAGGTGGTATATATTTGGAAGAAAGATAAAGTTAGATTTGGCCTGATTGGTAGCAGTGTTTCTCAACAGGGTGTTGTGACTGTCTGGTTCCTGGGTTGCTAAATGTCCCACTCAGTAAGGACAGTTGTGATTTCTAGTTATTGAAGCAAACACAACTCTGACAGATTCCAAATGCCCCCATTAAAGAAGCTATTTAATTATACTTGCTAAAGCACAGTATGAAAGGCTTTATTTGTACCATTGAAATAGATTTAAAAAACCACAATGGGCCGGGCACAGTGGCTCATGCCTGTAGTCCCAGCACTTTTGGTGACTAAGGTGGGTGGTTCACCTGAGGTCAGGACTTAGAGACCAGCCTGACCAACATGGAGGAACCCCGTCTCTACTAAAAATACAAAATTAGCCAGGTGTGGTGGCGCCTGCCTGTAATCCCAGCTAATTGGGAGGCTGAGGCAGGAGAATTGCTTGAACCTGGGAAGCAGAGGTTGCTGTGAGCCAAGATCGGTCCATTGCACTCCAGCCTGGGCAACAAGAGCGAAACTCCGTCTCAGAAACAAACAAACAAACAAACAAACCCACGATGATGCAATTTTACAGTGGATTAGAGAGATTGGGCTCAGCTCTGAATTTGGCATGTGCAAGTAAGAATTCATAGTCAAGGAGCAGGCTGGGGTCAATAGATGGAAAATTACTGAGAGGAAACATCAGGGGCAAGGGGGCTTTTGGTTAAATGAACTGAACAGGATTCTCGCTGGAGACAGGCCAGGGTGATCAGACATCACCTGGGGGATGGTGGAGGATAAGGAACATGATCAGATATAAAGCGTTATCTGATATCAAGGGTGGAAGAGTCCTGCTAAACTGACTTAGCGGGGTTCCCCTAAAATTTGATTTCACAAGGAAGTGCACAGACAGGCCTAGAAGAAGATCTGGGAAACTGATTCAAGTTTGGTTAAGCAAATAATTTTTGTCACCCCTGAGGAAAGTAGCAACCTCTAGTCACTGACCTATGGGTGACATATGAGAAAATTCAGAAAGGTCGGCCGACATGAGGAGTTTGTTCTAAGTAGGATTCAGTGGGGAACCACTAAAGTCTTTGAGCATGGCATAACAAAATTCAAGATACTCTTTGGAAATAATTAGACTACTACTCTGGCAATGAAATAGAGGACAAGGAAAAGGAGAGACTGATGCAGGAAAAAGAGGTAGGAAGCTGTTGCAATAATCTAAGTAAAAACGACAAGAAATTATGCTGGTGTCTCCCACAGATCACTTTCACAGAATAAGACAACCCATTAGATGTGGGTGTCAAGAGAGAACTGAGTCAGCAGTGTTGCCTAGGTTTGAATCTGATGGTTAGGAGCGCAGTGGGGCCGTATAAAGAAATAGGGAAATCAGGCCGGGTGCGGTGGCTCACGCCTGTAATCCAACACTTTGGGACGCCGAGGCGGGCGGATCACGAGGTCAGGAGATCGAGACCATTCTGGCTAACATGGTGAAACCCCGTCTCTACTAAAAATACAAGAAGAAATTAGCCGGGCGCGGTGGCGGGCGCCTGTAGTCCCAGCTACTCCGGAGGCTGAGGCAGGAGAATGGCGTGAACCGGGAGGCGGAGCTTGCAGTGAGCCGGGACCGTGCCACTGCACTACAGCCTGGGGGACAGAGATAGACTCTGTCTTAAAAAAAAAAAAAAAAAAAAGGGAAATCAGAATGAGGAGGATGCAGTTTCAGGAAAAGACCATGAGTTCTGTTTGGAGCATGTCGTGTTTGTGCAGCCCAGGGGAACATGAATGACTGGACTGATGTCACTAAAGACCAAAGACTACATGGATAAGGAATGATGCTACTTGAAAGACTATTTATTTTAAGGTCTTTGAAACAAATGGCTTCTTATATAAACTCATCACGCACATCTACCCCCTCCCACTCAAAGTCACTTTGTTTGACTGAATCAGCCTCTTTATTTTTTTTTTCCTTTTTTTTTTTTTTTTTTTTTTAAAGATTGAGCATAAGTCAACTTCATTCCAGTTCAGGTCAGAGTGCTCTCTAAATCAAAATTAGCATTTTGAATTGGTGAAAGATTGAGCTTTTAATTACAAAATATTTGGTAATGAATGTACCAAGAATGAACTAAAAAAGATGCAAGCTTTTCTTCTACTGACTTCAGTTTTATTCCCCAGTGTCTCCCACTGAAGGAAGGTCATGAGCAACAAGGCACCAGCACATTGGATCCAGAATTGCTAAAGTAAGTTTTCTCCTCCAGCAGAGTCCCTGAGGACGCTGAATCCGGCTGAGCTGTTCAGGGTTTCATATTCTTCCCCTAAGTAAATTAAATCATGAGCACATCTCATCACAGAGGCCTGCACAAAAGTCTGCTATACCTTTTTGGCAAGCAATGCTTAAAGTGGAGCTATTAGAAATGCTAAAAGCCTGTCTCCCCCAACCATCTGTGTTGGCTGGCCCAGCTGCAACCATGACCACGGGTGGGCCCTGGGGGTTGGGGAGCGGGTGGGGAAGCAGGGTCATGGTGGCAAATTTCATCCATGTGGGAGCCAAATCGAGTCCAAATGGACTCCTGTCAACGTTTTCTCTCCTTTTGTCAATAATGATGTAATTCTTCCCCGAAGCAGCTAGAGATCCTATTGGACATTTGCATGGAGGAAGAGACTATCTAACCCTTTTCCCCCCAACTTTGAAAGTGCTGTAAATGAGAGGGTAAATGAATACAAATAGGAATGTGCTGGGAAGATACAGTAGGGAAGCCTTCTGTGGCTCTGCAAGCCGATACAAATGCTGGCTTAATTAGAAAATCAATCTTGCTGTCCGGCTGATTGATTGCAATCCTCTGCTGGAGGTAGGAAAGAGAGTCGAGTCATGACGAGATAATTTTTTCCTATTACTAAAAGAAGGCTTAATGTACATCTCTAAGCAATTCAGCGTGAAGAACTTGTTAAAAACACAACCACCTTTTCCCTCTTGTTAATTGAATCTTTGGGGGCAGGGAGGAGAAATAACACAGCAGCGATTTGCGTTTTGTGAAAATGCCTAGTGTTTTTTTTCTTAAGGATACCCACATTCTGACAGGTGATTTAATAATTGTCTTCAAAGAAATGGAAGCTTTTATTTATTTATTTACATTTTAATAAGAAGGAGGATGGGTGGTGGCTCCCCATACCCACAGAACTGATGTAAGAGAAAATGTTTGCATTTGCATTGGGAGGAATTGATGTTGCTAACCATCAGTTCACACTTTTTGGTGTCCACAGTGTGTTCACCTAGACATAGATGCGTGGTGGCTTTTCCTTTTTTCCAATAAGTTTATTTCTCTATTCGTAAGTATACATGGTATACTCTACTTTGCAAGTTAAGTATATAAGCTTTGGAGTCAGAGAGAGAGAATGGAATGATCTCCTGGATTTGCTACGAATCATTTGTGTGATCTTGGGGAAGTGAGCTACCTTTTCTGAGCCTCAGTCTCCATATTTATAAATTGGGCTGAATAGTATGACCTTTGGCTTAGAAAATATAGTCATAATAATTATTCCCTACCCAAAAGTAGGTGAGCAACAGGCTTTGAGAGTTTAACTTGACCAAGGCCACATAGACAGTGAGTGGAGGTGCCTTGTCGAAGTGTTGCTTGCGCTCAAAATCTTTGCATTTCACAGATTCCATTTGGCTTCTTTAGAAAGGTGACCAGGGTAGCGGATCTGTTTCTGTTCATTCCTTCTTTCGTCATATTGGTTCTTTGGCACCCTCTGATCTGCTTTTAATGCCCAACTCGGGGTGCATTCTTAATTCAGAACACAGGTCTTGATTGCACAGAGTTCTCATGCTTCTGCTCTGCATTCTTTTCCTCTCAGTCTTGAAAATGAAAAGACTTTCTGCCTTAACTCCAGGACTCCGTCACCTCTCTCTCTGTAGCTTTAACTGTTTTATTTGTCATTTCATAGATCTGTATAATGTTGCAGCTGTAGTGATCCCTACTGATTTTTTTTCTGCAGAAGAGTCTCTTACAAAATGCTTGCTGCAACTAACGGTGCAAGGATTTTAGAAACCTTCCTGGCTTTTTAAAGGAGATCAAGAAAAAAAAAAAAAAATCCAAGTCACGGGTTCCTGGAAGAACTATTCCTTTGCTTAGAAACCCTTTCCTTGAGTTTTTTCCGCTCCCCAATATCTCAATTATTCCTTATACTTTCACCTCCTCTCCAAACCCACATCAGCCCTTAATCTTGAGCTAAAAGTTTTTCTCTCTGGTTTTAGTGAAATTTTGTTATTCCACCATCTCATGTACTTTAACTTGTGAATTACACTTATAATACTCAGTCATCTCCAAAAAGCCCACAGTCAAGACCAAGCTTATTAGTGAAATGCAACCTGCATTCTTTGGGCATTGTTCATCACAAACGTCATTTTTATGAGAAAAGTAGTGAAGCTTGCTTAATAAAAACAAGGGAGATTATATGTTGCAATGGTCCAAGATGGTAAGAATAATTAAATTATGCAGCTAGCTTTAAAATCTTATTTTCTCATTTTAGGCATCCACTTCAGCTTAATTTATTATATAATGCTATAATTATTAAATTAAATCCTCGAAGACAGACCAGAGAAGATATTAGCCATCATTTAATTAAACCTACCTAGCTTAAAAAAAAAAAAAAAAAAAAAGTAACTGAACAGGGGATGTAACTGGTCTAAGATCATGCATGTGGAAATCTCTGAGTCACAAAGGAAATGTATATTTTGAAGGGACCTCTCATTTGAGGTACCCATATTTACTCTGTGGTCTTCTAGGTGTGATGCTAAAAGGCAGTGAAATGGCTTAAATGTAGGACGCAGAAAAAAGGAGGACTAAACCCAAGGATTTTGAGAATTGTGTGTGTGTGTTTAAGGAAAAATTCAAGGAGAATAATAAGATTTTTTGCATAAGTATTCAATATGATACATTGTGGACTTTTACCTCTGCCTATGTGGAACATAGCTCACCTACTTTTGGATAGGGAATAATTATTATGACTATATTTTGCAAGCCAAAGGTCATGCTATTCAGCCCAATTTATAAATATGGAGACTGAGGCTCAGAAAAGGTAGCTCACTTCCCCAAGGTCACACAAATGATTCGTAGCAAATCCAGGAGATCATTCCATCCTCTCTCTCTGACTCCAAAGCTTATACTCTTAACTTGCAAAGTAGAGTATACCATGTATACTTACGAATAGAGAAATAAACTTGTTGGAAAAAAGGAAACATAATACTTGGATTTGACATTGTCTTAGAAAATACGTAGTCTCTGGTTTAATGTTTAATGGTCAATTGTTAAGCTATGAGAAAGGAATGAGTTGAAAACTGATAATGATTTGGGTTTCCTTTGCTCTGAAGCCCAGTAAAGCTGATGAAATAATCCTTTTAAGCATTGAGGTATAAAGATGTTAAAAATATATTAAAATTCTAAGACAAATTAGCCATAGACTTAAGACATAATAATATTTTCAAATGCTCCAACATTTCATGGAGGGCTTCACACTTCAGTGATAGTGATATTTCTCTTTCTAGAGAGCCTTGGGATAAAGATTCCTGTCTTAAGTTGCTCCTTTACCCTTTCTGCCTTGGTTTTGAAAGAGATATTTGGGGTCTATTCATTGTATGCTATCAGTGACCTTGTGGACACTCTTAAGGTAATAATGATGACAGAAATGACATATGGTATTTGAGTTTTAAGAAGTGGGGTTTGGCAAAAACATAGTCTATTGGAGATGAAAGCTGGTTTGCTTTCCCTGGTAATCTCTTGCACAGTATGCTGGCTGGAAGAGAGAGCCTGAGACCAATCCTGTTTAGGAAATACTTGTTAACATTTTTGGAACTGGCAGAGGACCTTCTTGTTAAACTGGAATTTTCTCCATCTGTGGTTTTCTGTTTATTTCTATGTAATTCCACACAACAATGGTAAGTTTAAAAATCAGGCAACATATCATTTGAGTATCCTAGTTTTATGCAAATATGGATGGTATGATGTTAAAGGAATGTAGATTACTCCTGAAAAATAAAATGAAAACTAAACATTCCCACAACAACTTTAATCTAATCTGCAACCCAGACCCAATTCCCCTCAGTAATCCCGTTGACAGCACTTTGTGACTTGGAAAATCCCAAGAAAGGCCTATGAAAGCATCATATGCTAAGTGACTGCTTTGGGTGGTCAGACATCTTCATGTTTATTTTCTTCATAACTGTTTCTCACCACCAGTGAATGTGGCAAGAGAGACATCACTGTCCCCATTTTCACAGAATAAACAAATTGAAGCAGAGATGTTAATGACATATCCAGTGATCACACAGGAAATGGCAGCAGGATTTGACTCTAAGATTGCTTAATTCCAAAGCCCAACCTCCTTTCACTTTGCATCACAACACTCTACATTTCATTAATATTGCTAGTGATTATTCTACACTTGTCTCCTTTTAGAAAAATGAGTGTACAGCTCTGTAAAATTTTGGATAAGAGAATAGACAAGGTAAGATAAAGCCATTTACAGGCTCAACTAGAGATTTCATAAATAGCCACAATTGACAGATTTCACTGTGGACAGATGGTGGTTTTGGCTAAGAGCAGCTTGATTCCTCGAAGGTAATTTTGTGCCACAGGTGTCAGTCTCTCCTACACTTATTTGGGCTGGCTCAGTTTGGAGTGGTATGGAGGACTCATCTGGCTTGATGTGACAGTGGCAGAACTGAAATGAAAGGAAAAGTAATATAGTTTATGTATTCTTCCCTCTTTTAAAAAATATTGCCACAAAGGGACTTAGAATGTAGGTTGAAGAGAAATACCCTTGGAATTCCTATCTTCTCTCAGGAATTGTTGATACTTGTGGCCAGCACAGACCCAACTTATTTTGAGATCATATATACAGTTGATACAAGGATTATATTTTAGGCTTGAATTAAACTCATTTTTCTTTCCAAACAGTCCCAAATCTACTTGGCCAAGCACCTTTCCATTTTATATTCTTGTTTATTTAGAGGAAATAGAGTCCATATGTTTCACATTCATTTGCACTTAGCTCATCAAAATGTTATTTGGCAATGGGTATTTGATGTCCCCTAGAAGAGTCTTGAGGTGCTTTTGATAAGATTTAGTTCTATAACCAGGAAATAATGTTATGTCTGGAGAGAAACATAGTTCCCAAAGGGCCCTGGGTGAGTTCAAAGCTCCACTGAAAATGGTTATGGAAGGCTGAGTTTTGAAAGTGTATTTTTGTATAATTCACTACTCTCCAAAACTGCCAGTGGAGATTGCTGAATATGGGTTGTTGGGCTCTCAAAGCAGCTTGGTTTAATGACTATTCTGCAGCCACAAATGAACTGATTGATAGACAAATTGTTCTGTTTACTCAAATGTGTAATGACATGTTTTAAACACTATGAGCTCTGAATACCTAGTGGAACCTTAAAGATCTAATGGTATAAAAATTAAAAGCACATGACAAAGTGGTAAGTAATGGTAATAACATTATTAGTAATATGTGAAGGGCTCTGCTTAATATATGAAATAGTATCTTTATTAATATTTGAAAATATATTTAACATATATATTTAAAAATAATAATGTGAATATATCAGTAGAAAAATAGGCATAAGACAGAAGGAAACACACACAAACATAAAGCGCACAGGTGAATATATTCATATATATGAAACTTACATGTGCAAAAATCCTTCAGTTTTATTAATAGTAAAGTACATGAAAATTAAAACAATAATATACTTTTATTTTTAAACCAGCAAATTGATGAAATGATTTTAAAATATTAAATGCTACGAAGGGTTTTTGGATGATCTGTTCCTTGAAGGGTAAATGGGTATGATTTTCCTGGAAATGCATGTGACAGTGTTATGAACTCATTCTTAAAAGAGTTCATGCCTTTGATGTAATAATTTTACTTCTAAGAATATATTCAAAGTTTCTGAGAAAGATTTACATGCAGAAGTGTTTATTGTATTGTTGTCTTTAATAGTGAAAATAAAAATGTCAATATTTCTAATAACAGAGTTAAATAAGTTATGGTTAAATAAATTAGGGTACATTCCATAGGCTGTTATTCATCCACTAATGCCCCATTACAGAGTTTAGTGTATGGGAAGATGCTATTTAAATAAATGAAAAAGAAAATGGAAAACAAAATTTGCAAAAACAAAACCAGGCATGCAAATGCAGGAAAGGAAATTTTTAAGTGAAACCAGTCATTATTGCTTGGTGGTGAAAGTGTATGTGATTCTGATTTTCTTCTTTATATCTTTCTGCATTTTAAGAATAATAAACATATATTATCTTTATAATTATAAAAATAATAAATATTTTTATAGTAGTAGAATTCTTTGCATTTTCAGTAGTAAATTCATCAGAAGTAAAGTAGTAAATTCATCAGAAACTGAAATGTTGATTTTGAGGCTTTGTGATGACCACCAAGTAACTGATTCATTTTTTTCATCCTATATTCTCATGGCTATAGCATATCATCTTTGAAAAATAGTTTATGCATGGAATTTACTGTCCTGTCTTCATATAAAAATGATAGTACAGAAGAACAAGAATTCACTCTACTTTGTCAGTTATGTAATCCGGTTGGGAATTTCTTTAGATACTTTGCTCTGTAATTTGAAGGAAAATTTTTCTTTTAAAAGCCAGTTAGCTTAAAGTAAACATCTTTTCAGAAGGCATTTTTCCCATGAGTTTAGATTTGATTGGCTTGATTTATCTACCTCATTAGGTAGAAGGGAGTTTGGATGCACCACATAAGAAGATGTGATTGAGGAATCAGAAACTTATTAAAAATATAATCTAGTCTTGAGAGATAGCATCGTGTGTGGTTTGAATGAAGACCTGAGATTGCATTTTAGTTCTGCCACCTAGCTTATGTGTGAGTTTGTGCAGTCACTTTATAGCTCTTGTCTTGTCTACTTTAAAGGGCTCTTATAAAGAATACATGTGATATTATATGTGAGTTATTATCATCAGACAATCTATGGATGATGACACTGGAAACTGGACTCCTGTCTTACCAGAATATTGGTGAGTTGGGGGCCTAAAATGTCATGGTAGAAGTTATCCAATAGTCAACTGAAATTTCCACTACAGGCCTTCACAGATGTCCCTACAAGTTTTGACTTAAGCCTAAGAAATATGAATGTTGTACTTTTGTTTGCCGGTAGCCATACTCTTTAATTTCTCTGGAAACCCCAAAGAACAAATTTTCTTTAAAATATGTTTATTACTCATATATTTACAGTAAACTATGAAAAGAATAAAATGTATTTTCATAAGCCACACACTTATTTATTTTATAACCACATCACATCTGTGTGTACCTTAATTGGAAAACAAATCAATAACTGGAATATAATATTCATGAAAAGACCTTTATAAGCTCTTTTATAATGTGTTAACAGTTTTGAAACATTAGAAAAGGAAACTATCCTGACTCAGGATATGTAATGGAAGGACCATGTTCTCATAGGGAGGAGCTCTTAATGGATGGACTGGAACAGAGGGATCCTCATCAGATGGTGGGGTCTCTGTTTGGAGAGAGCAGCTCACAATCACGTGTCACAGCGGGAGACTTTAGACAGCCTGGATAGAGGGAAACTAAGAGTAATCAGTTTCAATTCATGAAGTGACGAGGACATTTTTGAAAAATAATTTAAAACATTTTTTCTTGCTAGCAGATTGGAAAAAAACGAAGGTCAGAAATTCTCATGAATACTGGGGCAGGCCAGATATAGAGGAAAAACAATGACCTTTTATCATTTTAAAAGTTAAATTTAGGCTTCTTAATGGGAAATTACTATTTATTTCATTTTGCTCTTATTTTGGCATTATCTTTTATAATAAGAAAGTATACACTGTGTTGTTTTCTTAATAAATAATATTTTTTTCTCTTTAAAAAACATACAGACAAGCGTTTGTTTTATTCTATTAAAAAACTGAGTGCCCAGTGGTCAAAGGACATGCTAGTCCATTATAAAATTAGTAAGCTTCCTTAGTATTTTAGTCCATAGGCTATTAGGTAGGGCTTCAGTAGTGGAAGGTGAGGTTGGAGAGCTGATGGTGGGGAAAAGAAATCTGAGCCTGAGTAGGGTGGGAAGGACATCTATGTGGGATGGGGAACTGTGGCAGTGACAGGAGATTGGATATATGTATTGGGATACTGACCCAATAAGTAAGAAAGATAATGGGAGCCAGATTTCACACTGTTTAAGAAGAGAGTTCTACATTTGGAAAAGGAGAAAAAATGAAAGAACTAAGTGGTATTAGATCAGAATAAGGGTATTGGTAGAAAGTCATTGTTTTGAAGAGGAATAGAGAGATAGATGGGCATAGAGAAATAAGTATAGACCTAAATATGTGTGTATATCTGAATATAGGTCTAATTAATGTGTGCATATATATAAATATAAATAAATATAGATCGAAATATATGTTAGTGCATACACACACACATGCACACACACACTTCCTAGCTCTGACTGCTCAAAAAGCCCTAGAGCAGCAACATCTTAATCATGATGAGCACACATAGAGGCCAGACCATGATACCTGAACACCATTCTCTAACTAAATGCAACCATGGTTGCTTGGAGAAATGGATGATGCCAGGACTGGGTCAGGGAAAGTGCAAGAGAAGCCTGGAAAATCTTTATGTCCCAGAATGTAAGGAAGTACTCAAAAGGTGATGGGAACACAGAAGACTCTTTGAAGGGGCTCACACAGATCAGGATTAAGTTGAGTTTCTAAGTAGATAATGTTAGCAAAGAATTATAATCCATTCAACAAAACAGAGTTCGTGAGTTCATACTACTGAAAATAAATTATTGCATAAATAAATCAGGAGAAGTAATGCTGGACTAATCAATGTAGAAGAAATAATTGCAGTAGAAAATCACCATTTGGCAGCCATAATAATTAAACCAAGAAACATCTATGGATGTTAAAACTAAGTGAGTAGAAGTTTGATGATAAGATATTTACATAGTCTAAAAAAAAGTACATTTTGCGAAATACTTATGTGTTAAGGAAAAGAAGGAGAAACTTTGGAGAAACCAGGCAGATAACACCTTAATATAATTATCACAGTTAATTTGCCAGAAAAGAGACAAAAAGCAAATGTGACCATTGATTGGAAGACATGGAAGAACTGAGCATCATTCTGAGAAATTCCTGCCAAAGACATATAACCTGAATCTAATTATGATGAAACATCAGACAAACTCAAATCGAGAGACAGTCTACAAATAACTGGCCTTCTATATTCAAAAGTGTCAAGGTCATGGATAATAAGGAAAGACTGAGGAATTGTTTCAGACCAAAGGAGACAGGAGACACTGACAACTAAATGTTTAAATCTGCATTGGATCCTTGTGCTCTAAGGGATGTTACTGGAAAAAACTGGCAATAATTAAGTGGGAGCTGAGAGTAGGTGGTAATGACATATCAGTGTTCATTTCCTTGTTTTGATGGTTGTAGTGTAGTTCTGTAGAAGAATGTCCTTGTCTGGGGGAAATTTACACTAAATTGTTGAGGAATTATAGGGTGGCATGTTGGTAACATACTCTGAAATGGTTCAGAAAAAAAGATTTTAGTATTTGTAATTTTAAAAATAATTTTGAGGCTCAGCCTGGTGGCTGATGCCTGTAATTTCAGCACTTTGGGAGGCTGAAGTGAGCAGATCACTTGAGGGCAGGAGTTCGAGACCAGCCTGGACAACATGGTGAAACCCCATCTCTATTAAAAATACAAAAAATCGTTCAGGCGTGGTAGGTTGTGCCTGTAGTCCCAGTTACCTGGGAGGCTGAGGCAGGAGAATCTCTTGAACCCAGAAGGCAGAGGTTGTAGTGAGCTGAGACTGCGCCATTGCACTCCAGCCTGGGCAACAGAGTGTGACTCTGTCTCAAATAATAATAATAATAATAATAATAATAATAATAATAATAATATTGAAGTTATCTTTAGTATGAAAAAAAGAACAAGAAGTGGCCCTGCCTTTGAGGAGACCACCGAATAGTAGAAAGTGCGAGACGATAAGATGAGATGAAGTCAGCAGAGCAGAGGGTGGCAGTCTGGTGACATATGCATCTGGAGCCAACTGGTGCATGTTCCCATTGTAGTTTTGTCACGACCAGCAAGAAAACCTTAGGGAGATGGCATAAAGGGAATGATAATAGTATAAACTCATAGGGTATTTATGAGGTGTACAGAGCACATGGCATGTACATAATAATTGATAGCTATTGTTATTATTATTATTAGTTATTGGTGAATAAGCTCATGGTTATTTGTAGTCAGACAGCTACATCTAAATTCTGGCTCTGCCACTTACCGTGTGACCTTCTGCAAGTTACTAATTTTTATGAGGCTCAGGTACTTCATTTAAACTAGCAATAGTAATCATCGTAATTGTAGGCAGTAAAGAAACAGGGTGGTTGTGAGATTCAAATGAGATAATGCAAAATGCTTAGCACATTGTAAGCACTTGATAAGTGTTAGTTATTGCTACATAAATATAAGGCCAAAATTTAATAAATAGTATAAGAGAAAAAGCTTGTGGCAATTTTGAGAAGAGAAAAGCATTTGGGTGAAAGGGTAAAGGAAGCAGTAGATTGTAGGATTCTCTCATACAATTGGGATGCTATGACTAGAAGAAGGCAGTGCCATAGGAAAGGGGAAAAACCAGTGTGGTGGTCAAGGGACAAAGAGGAGTCGACAACTATCTGTTATCATGAATAGACAAAGTGTAAACACAAAGCAAGAGCTGATTTTGGGAAAAGACATTAAAGTATCAGGGAGATGTCGGCAGGCAATGAAATTTGACTTGAAAGAGGAGACTGGAGCATGCATATAAATTGAGGTGACAACGAAATTCTGTGAGTAAACAAGGTTTCCAAGGAAGGACACTCCATAGAAGGAAGGAAGGAGTCAGGGCAGAACTTGGGAAAGCATCAATATTTAGGGAGCACAAAGGGGAGATGTAAGAGTGGGGGAGATGGAAGAGTGATATGATAGAGGTTGAGAGAGATGGTTGGTGAACGAATCAGGAAAAGTGCTAGTTCAGAGGCAGAAAAACCCAGTTTGGTTCAGCAAAATGGCTAAGAGCTTGAGAAGAATAAAGACTGGGAAAAGGATATCATATTGTTAGGTGGTTAATTGGACCCTGCTGAGTTACAAGAAACTGGAGAAATGAAATTTCAAGAAGTTAGGTGACAGAGGAATGAGTATATGGGTAAAGAAGGCAGGAGATTTTTCTTGAGGATACTTTAACAGCCAAGGCAGATTTATCATTAAGCAAATGAGGCTTCATTCAGGCCCTTTAACTTCCCAGATCTTTCCCAGGCTCTAGGAGGTGGCCTAGCAATGCCTTCCCATGGTCATGTGATCTGTGAAACTTACATATGTAAGACATTTAATTGCTCTGAGGGTAAGAACACTCTTTCTCCTCAGGCTGTCTTAAATGAAAAGTGGAATGCCTGCTTGGGATTCAAGCATCATCTTAGAGAACTAGAGTTAAGGCTTGAGAGTCTCTGCTGTGTGGTTTGCACATGGTAGTTAACATAGAGTTAAATTATTGCTAACAGTCACAGAAATTCTTTCTCCACCCACAGGGTCAACCCACCCAGCACTGATGACAATGTGGACATGTCGTTTGACATCGGGCATTTGGAGAAATGTAGGTAGTGGAGGAGAAAAGGTCTGAAATGAACAGAGCCAGAGCTAGTATGTGGAAAGGACGTCCTCTCAATCATGAGATGTGTAAAATTACAAGAGACGATCTGGTTCTTGTCAAGAACCAATCAGAATGTGAATTCTCGCCTATCAGATAAGATAATCTAAGATGCATAATATATCATTATCACGAGAAATCAATGGTAAACTGGTTAATGGGTGTTGTCAGTTCAAAGAAGGTAAAAGATTAGTCACAGCACAAGAAAATTTGAAATATTTTGAAATATTTCAGCTCAGATATGAAACTTGATAAGAGATTTTGCAAATTGAAAAAAATTTCTACAACCTTATTTATTATCCATAATGAAATAGGAAGCTAAGACTTTTAAAAACTATAAATATATAAATATTGTAATTAAATGTACCGGATAAAAGATTGAATCCTTGCTAAACAAAGAGGCAAACTAAGAGAATGCAGCTAAAAAACAGAGGAAGAGGCCAGGCAGTTAATAAAATATTCCATTATTTTGTAGATTTTGTGATGTTTGTGGTATTTGTTCATTTTTTAAAAAACGATACTTTATTGCATCTTTTCCTTATTCTAAATAAATATTCATTTGCATCTATTTTTTAAATTTATGTATTTAAATTCTTTACCTTAAAGAACCTCTCCTCTCCCCTACCCCCAACTATATCAGCTTTGGGCCCTTCAAAACCTGAATCCACTCTTATGTAACAGAAGTAGTAGTGCTTCTTGCCAGGAGTGTACTCAGGCTTGAACAGAGTTAGGATGTCAGCTTTGGGCATGGTGGGACATTAAATATTTCATTATTAGCAGTTTTTAGGATAGGGATGACCTGAGCCTTTTGTATGCAGAGGGAAGATGCTGGCTGTAAGGAAAAAAACACTCATGTAATAGGGATACTTTTTGGAGCAGGTCTCACGAAAATGGAAATGAACGGGTTAAGACAGAGTGAAGAGAATGGCTTTCAAAGGCACGTTCAAATAGAGAGCTGCAAAGGAGGGAAGAGGGAAAGTGACTTTTGTGGAGGGGTGTGAGGGAGCTTTATTTCTGTGGCCTTAATGTTCTAGTTCATATGGAGGCCGGGCTGTCAACTCAAGTCTCAGGGATGGGTATTTTTTAGGGGTTTTCTGAACCTGAGAAGGTCACTCATAACTATTTTGCAAAATGAAACTGTTAAATACAGTGATGGGCCTGCTCTCATTTTCTCAAACTCTACCCAGTCATCCTAAGATAGTGTACCCAGATACCCTGCTGCAGATTTGGCAGTAATAGTAACCGTCTCAGATGAAGAGCGAGTTCAGAGGTAATGCTATTCTAGTGTCAGCATGATCGGAGAATACAACTGAGGTAACCATGTAAGCTTAGTGAGAAGAATGTCGAGTGGTGAGCTTGAGTTGTTGCCTAAAAAAAAGAAACAACAATTTATTTATATATGGCCTTACTCCACACAGGATTTAAGGTGGCTTGCAAGAATGTGTGCAATAAAATAGCAAGATGTGGTCCATAAATAAAAAATCAAGGCTGGAAAAAGCATAAAACATAGAAAAGAAGACTTCAGCTGTGGCTTGTCAGTGGTCTTCAAATAACTGTAGGGTTGTCACATGGAAGAGCATTTTGGGATATTTGGTATGTAGGTTCAAGAACATAAAGGTATGTGTGTTGTAGTCTATTTGGGCTGCTCTAACAAAATACCATGAACCAAGTGGCTTATAAACAACAGAAATTTATTTATTTATTTATTTATTTATTTATTTATTTAT